>NC_056732.1:1555196187-1555276187 GCF_019279795.1 Protopterus annectens | reverse complement strand
TGGAACAACATTTTTACATAGGAAGATAGGAAGATTTGATGCATGCCTTTGCTTTTTACCAACAAGATGCTTTAACAATGCACTATCTGTTGTGTGTTGAAGTGTACTTCTTTTAAACTTTTATTGAGTCATATTAATAGATTGCATAGCCGTACACCTGATTTTTGGTTGATGTGCAGTATTGACAGATGCACTGAAGAATATAGAGTATACAATTCATTCTATTATCACATAAAAAGAAGACACCCTGAGCACCTAGTTGAAGATACCAGACCAAATGAACAGCAATCAGAGGAAAGCCAAGTACTATAGCAAGAATTAAGTAGCTTAATTTTATCACAATTTTAAGAGATTTTATTACCTACAGGGAATAAAACTGTTTGTGCATCATACAAACTCAGTTATTTCATCAAATTGGGCAACTGAATGCGGGTCAGAATTTTACATTTTCTTTTGCTTTGTGGCCATAAAACAAAACTATTCATGGTGACACTGGCAATACTAAAAGAAAAAGATTTTGATAAACACCTCTCCATCCCATCTTGTGTATTTTCCTCACCTCCTCAGCTCAGGTGGGAGGGAGTAGACATGATGTCAGGAAGAGGAAGATGCTAAAATCATGAATACAATTGAAGAGCTGCATGCCTCTATATCCTTCTATAACCCTAACATTCTATTCCTAACCAAGACCTGGCTCAAGTCCCACATCAAAGATACCACCATAGTCCCTCCTGGCTACAACAGCCTTAGATGTGATTGAATAGTTAAAAGAGGCAGGGACATTGCCCTACTTTACAGGTACAACCTTACTGTCCAACAAATATGTAAAGATATCCCCACTCTCGGCTATGCAGAAACCCTGTTTCAAAATATAAAATGAAACCAGCAGAAACAACTCAACATTGTAGGTGTCTACTTACTACCAGGTGACAATATTGCCACCCTGGAGTCCATTTTTCATTGAACTTCCACCGGCCTCTCTCAGGAGACACTTATCCTGGGGGACTTCGACACTGATTGTGCCTCTATCACGGCATCCCCTCGAAGTACCACTTAACCCTATTTAGCTTCACACAGCTTATCCAAACCCCCAACCGTATAGACAAATCCACCAAAAAGGAATCCATATTAGCCTGGATCCTAACCAACAAGCCTTCATCTGCCAATATATCTGGTACATTACCTGACTCCCTCAGTGATCACTTACCCACATTCATACTAAGGCAGCAGACAAAACCCATAAACCCCCCATCCTACTTTCTATACATAGTTCCAAAAATTTTCTACCGCACCAATTCATCAGCACCGTAAAATAAAACTGGTCACCTCTTAAAACTCTACTATTAGAGGAAGACGTGCAGTACTTTAATGCTACCTTTTTAGGTATCCTTAATCTTATGGCCCCACAACGTATAATTCATACTAAATCCAACCCAGCCCCCTGGTCTCAAAGGACACAAGATCCCTACTCGAACAACGAGACAGCTTGGGCAACCTGGCATACCAATAAAACAAGTACAAATCGACAATACTTCCTAGAGTTCAGAAACAAAGCAAAAAACAAATATGTAATGACAAAAAAGTTATTATATCCAGCTACAAAAAACTCACTGCAACAATCCATAAAAATTCTGGTCCCCAATCAACCACATTCTCCAACCAGGCAAAATCACCTCCCTAAACCCTAACACTGATGGTGATAACAATGATATTGCCACCCAGTTTAATGACTATTTCACCTCCTCCATCCAAAAGTTATTCAACAATTTCCCCACTACTTCTACTACAGATACCCCCAAAATACAAAACTGTCCCCATAAGACCAACACCCAATTCTCTCTCAAACCAGTTCCAACTGACCTAATTTGTAAACACCTTGCCAAATTGAAACCCACCACTCTCCTTGCTGATAAACTCCCCGCTGATTACCTCAGGATTGCCACCTCTGCCATCACCTACCCTATTTCCATACTCATCAATAGATCCATAGCTGAACAGACTGTCTCCTCTCTCTGAAAAATTTATTTCGTCGTCCCCTTACACAAAGGTGGCTCCTCAAAAGAACTTAGTAATTATCGCCCCATAGCTATACTATCTCCCCTATCAAAAATCTTAGAAAAATGTAAACACACCAAACTAATGAATCATCTTCTTCAATATAACCTGCTAGCAAATTCCCAACATGGATTTCCACCAAACCGTAGTACCACCTCTGCCCTTATATCTTTTACTGACTATGTCAACCAACAAAGAAATCTTGGTAACTTAGTATCTGTTGTTTTCCTAGACCTGTCAAAGACATTTGACATGGAATACCACTGCAAATTACTATCGACTCTCTTTGAGCTCAATCTGGATAACTCCTCTCTCCTGTAAATTCGACAAACATATAGCACTAACAATTGCCAAAGTTCATAACAAATAGGTTCAGCTGCAAGAACTTCCTCACACAGGAATCCCGAATCACTATCTCTCATACCCAATTAGTCTCCACCTTATTATACGCTTCCCCAATTCTAACTAACTTAAACAAATCTGACCTTCTGAAACTATCTACCTGCTACAATGTTGTTGTGTCTTCGGCTTTTCCCGGTTAGGGGTCGCCACAGCGGAACTCCGGTCCACTAATGATTGGCAGTTGATTTTTACATGCCGAGTTGCCAGCCCTGATGCAAAACCTTCAATGAAGGTACGCCCATTCACGCATGTTTCCACGCAGAAGATGCTCTAGCTGAGAATCGAACCAGACAGGGTCTTACTGTGAGGCAACAACGCTACCAAATTTGCAACCAGGGCTAAGTTTTGTTCTCATCACTGCCTCTCCCTAAGACAACTAGGATGGTTAGCACTCCCTAACTTACTAAAATACAATCAACTTCTCCTGACCCATCAATTGCTATATCAACCAAATAAAATACCTGCCCTCTGTGGTCTGCTCACCTTCCATAATACTGCACGTCAACTAAGATCTTCCAATACCGCCCTAATGACTGTTACCAATTGCTTACATAGTTCAGGCTAATCTCTTTATTCCTATGCAGTTGCTAAGGCTTGGAACTCTTTACCCTCTGACATTAGATGTCTAAATAGTAAACATACTTTCAAATCCCTACTAAAAGATCTCCTGTTCAAAATTTGGATATGTTCCTGTACAGAACCAGACTAATTTCACCTGTTCCAGACTTTCAACATCCCTAGATCACAGGTGTACTGTGTAGTTTCACTTAGTGCATAGTACTGTGAACCAGGTGTTTAGGCCACCTTTATAGTTATGATTTCTAGTTTATGAGCCTGCTTGTCCATGGAAACTTCTTTTTGAATTTATGGTCAAGTAATTCTATATTTGTTGTATAATATCTTGTTTAATTTGTTTCTCAGTATTCTAACCACTGTATGCTGCATTGTAAAACTCTGATTTTTACTCCGTATATATGTTCTATGCTGTTTGTACAAAATAGCTATGTTTATATATATATATATATATATATATATATATATATATATATATATATATATATGTTTTTTTATATTTTTTTATAATTTTACTATGTAATTGGAGATTTTTCTTCCCAGGCCTCCCCTGAAAGCAGTCACCTTGTGTCCAGTCAGACTAACCCGGTAAACAAATGGAAAATAAATAAATAAAAATAAATAAATGGACAAACTGGGGGTGCAAAAGGAGTCTGTCTACGCTATTCAACAACTCAATAATTTTAATTATAATGACTCCCCTGACTAGCTGGATTAATATGAAAATAATCAAAATATAGAACAAAACATGATTACTGCTCAATACTTTTGATGTGCGGTATACAGGACATTGAATGGTATCAGCTGTTATCTAATCCATGCAGTGATCAGCAACTCCATACATCAGGTGAAGGATGAAGGGGGCATTGACCAACATGAACTTGTTACAGTACAAGTAAGTCACTTACCTTGTGGCATTTGACTGAAATGGACCATACATCTAAGTAATTGGCTATACTAATAATATTGTATTCAATTCTTGAGGCTATTGTTAAAGATTTAATCTTTAAAAATATATCCTCAGTCTTCATACAACATATGTCACAAACAGTCTTATCATGAGCTATGTCCTCCCTATATATACTACATTAAAATCTTTACTTTCTTTAGGATCTGAAACCACATGCCACTGCTTTAGTAATAAATACCAGAAGCAAGCATCATCTCAAACAGGTAAGATGCAATAGTAGAGAAGAGAACAGCATTTGCTTAGTTACATTATGCAGAGCATTTTGCATACTTCTTGATGGTTACAGTTATAGTTCTTTGTTGATCTTATTGTTTGGTCCCTCATGTAGTGAACATGTCAACTCTGTTATGACATGTGCTCATCTCTCTCACTAGCAGCAATGCCTGCTGCTTCCAGTCCTGTCTTGCAGTTTCCCTTTGAGATACAATAGTATATAAGCTTTTGCAAACATATATAACTATTTTTCCCCCTAGGGCTTTTATTCTGAAACAGATAGGATGCTGAAAAGTTTCATCCCACATCTCAAAGATGTGCTGCAGGTGGACTGGACACTCTTAAACTGGCCCTAGGTGTGAGTGTGTGCATCTGTGTGCCTTCTGTGGAAGGTTGGGTGCTGGGCTGGCAACTCAACACTGTAACAAACCACTTCAAATTGTTCTGTGGACTGATGTTTCGCTGTGGCAACCCCTAACCAGAAAAAGCCGAAAGAAGAAGAAGAAGATAGGATGCTGAAAAAAATATATTTCCTCATCTGTATGTGATGTACATAAAAGGTGTTGATTGTATTTTAATTCAACATTAAAGAGATAATTTTCATATGGTTTAAGTTTCTGCTGAATAGAGGAATGTTGCTGTCATGTTTTTTTGTTGTGGTCAGTGGCTGCTCTAACCTGCATGAACATGCATACTGAAATAAGAAACAATAGGTTCTATAATTGCACTGCATCCAGCATTGCCCATCTGATGGTGTCTTTGATCAATTACATCATCCACCTTTCTCTCTCATTTTCAGAAAGGAATGAATGATATTGTTGCTGGGGTCCAACAGTACCAATCATCACTATTGGACAACCTAAGGAGGCAGGTGGAGAGAGTCCTAAAGAAGCATACAGCAAGCACAACAGGTTCCTATTATGTTATTGAAGTTCTGAAACTTCGAACACCATAAGGTCAAACCCTTATGTTTGAAGTGTCAGAACCGTGATAACGGTAAAAAAATAAAAACAAAAGACAAAAAAGAAAGTATTGCAAGCAGGGGGGCAAGCCCCCTCCACCCCCACATTGGGGGGCTGTGCCCCCACACACCCCGCTCTTTAAATATACCAACTCCGAGATCACACTACAGTGTGGTAAAGGTTCCCTTTACCACACTGTAGTGTGATCTCGGAGTTGGTATATTTAAAGAGCGGGGTGTGTGCCCTTTACCACACTGTAGTGTGATCTCAGAGTTGGTATATTTAAAGAGCGGGGTGTGTGGGGGTGCAGGGGGGCTTGCCCCCCTGCTTGCAACTTTTAGGTAGGCTTTATTTATGTTCGAATTCTTGAAACTTCGAACATCTTAGTTTGATGTGTTCAGGTTTGAAGTTTCAAGGATTCAACAACGTAATGGGAACCCCAACAGGTCAACTTAAAAAAGATGTAATGGATATTTTTGACAATTTTATTGACCTTTTTGCACGTATTGCAACAACATTTTGACAGGACAGTGTTATTAAGAAGCAGTTTAGCTATTTGGATAGAGAGGAAATTCCAATTACTCGAACCATATGCAGGAAGAAATGTGGAGGCTTATTCACCAAAGACAGATCGTTTCATTATGTACCACTAATCAAGAGTCTAGAGCAGTTCTTTTCACAGCCAAGAATTATGTCTATGATTAAATTGGACCTCAGAGGTACAGGGAAGTTTTTTATGATATTGTTGATGGAGATCTTCTAAAATCACATTCCTTATTTTCTGAGACACCAAATGCATTGCAGATCATTCTTCATACAGATGAAATAGAGCTTTGTAACCCACTAGGATCCTTTGCATCTAAAACCAAATTGTTTATGGTGTACTACACCCTGGGAAATATAGACCCAAAATACAGGTCTAAACTGGCTGCTATCAAGCTACTTGCCATGGCTAGATCACCAAACCTCTGTCAATCTGGTATAGATGTAATACTGAACAGAATCAAAGAAGACATGGATGAATTGTACAATGGGGTTAAAATCCAAGCTGTTAATGGAGAGAAGACAATATAAGGTGCCATGATTTCTGTCAAAGGAAAAAAACTTCAAAGACCAATACACGTAAGGTTCAGTTAAGGCACATTTAATAACTTGCTGCAACGAGACAAAAACATGCAAATACAGGATTTTGCCTAACTACTAACAGGAAGCATGCTATTCTTATACTGTTTTACAAGACATGGCCTTCTATGGCTGACGTAATCAAACACAACTTTCAGTATTGTTCTACAGCAGATGTTACTCAGATTTTCTGCTGACATGACTAGATTTATGAAAAACTTTTGAGAAAAACAACCTGACCTTGGTGGGCACTAACCCGTTACAGGCTTCTATTGTACAGTGTTACATTTCAAGGTACTTTTCTAACTCAGATACAAGCAGATACTGATTGCAGTTCATATTTTCAAGCAGGCTTTGTTCTAATTATCTATAGCTTCTACAGCTGTGTATTTTCTCACAACACAAGCAGAACTTCTTGTCTAAGTTTTGTAACATTTATACAAGTAGTATTGTTCTATTCATTATTTTCCTAACACAGGCAGAAATCATCTGCTTCTCAGTAAATTTCCACACATAAGCAAAGATTTTAGCTGACAATACAAGGTCAGAAAGCATCTGCAGTTTGTACAGATTTATGCAGTATGAAATAGAATAAATGTGTTAACCCTTTTCAAGCTCTAAATGCACTAAGCATATTACTAATACACACATTAATACATATTTTTGCTAACATTTCCCCCCATTAATACTTTTATTCTACTTTCAAAATAAGCATAAATGGTTTGTTTTCTTCTCCTAACCTCTTCCCACTCAGGATTTGCAGTTAAGAGAGTCATTCAGTTTAAACTTATGAAAGCATTTTCAATCTTTTAACAGTTCTTCAAACTCAGTACTTTGATATAAGGTTTCAGAAACTGGCATGTCTATAAAGTCTTTAATCAGTCTTTTCATGCAGGGGATACCACAACAAACACATATTCCCAATAGGAGCATTCCTACACAAATGGCAATCAGGATGTTCATTGGGATGGTACCCCCCCCAAACCATTTCTAGAAAAAGTCCATCAGTGGGTTTGGGCCTGGTTTGGTCATGGCTGACACTTGCTGAATTACCTCAAGATGATTGTCTGTCTCGTGTTTATAGTCAGGAATATACGAACAGCATTCTTCTTGGATTAAAGTGCAAGTACCACCTCTCACCACTAGGGTGAAGTCTAGAGCCATGCGGTTTTGAAGCACTACAGTTCTCATGGCATTCAGTTCATCAGTCACCAATTCAAGAGCGGAAAATGTTGCTTTGCTCATTACTTCGAGAAGCTTCGACAGTTTTCTCAGCTCCCAGATCGATTTCACTGCACCATATGCTGGTAATATGCCTGCCCACGATATAACGATATCACTCAAGTCCATATGTGTCAGTCCTTTGCCTATAGAATGATGGTCTTTCCAACATGCATCGATTTGTCCCACTGGATTTACAAGTTTCTTGACGACCTCTCAGACATTTCGAATTTTTCCTCGAGGCAAAACTGCAGTGTGTCATATGGCCGGAACCAGGTAACCCAAAAAACAACTGCCTGACCAATTCTCAGGTAACCATTTGTATGCCTTTCTGCCACACACAAAATAACAGTCCTCTACTTTAGTAGTAACCTTGCTATGAATATACACTCGCTCTGCATGAAACATTTTTCTATCAATTATCGACAGTTGCTTATAAAGAACAGGATTATGTTTTACTTCATCAATTGTTTTGTGCATCAATCCAAGAAATGAATCATAATTTGTATTACAATAAAAATCTACATTGTT
This sequence comes from Protopterus annectens, assembly GCF_019279795.1. Lineage (NCBI taxonomy): Eukaryota > Metazoa > Chordata > Ceratodontiformes > Protopteridae > Protopterus > Protopterus annectens. The sequence goes on along the minus strand of NC_056732.1, from coordinate 1,555,268,138 downwards.
ACCTTTAGTGTAACATTTATAAGGAACAGTCACATTGCAATTGCTCCAACCCACCTGAACAGTATCATTTTTATAAAAACACACAGTTCCTTTTGTGGAACAGACAAGTGCAATGCTATTTTATCTTGTGATGTAATGGTTGAGGTATCATAAATCAAGTTTTCCCAGGTCTCATTGACCCCTAGGGGGACTGTAGTCATTAATAACCCCCTGTATGCTGTCAGCAAAGCTGTGCAAATCCAGCAATTCGAAACATTGAAAGTCTCAGCATACACATATTTAATTGCCTGGTAAGTGTTAAAGTTTGGATGCCAGTCTATGAGTAACGCTTCACGTTTATTAAGTTCAGTCTGTGTGGCTGGGAAAAGGAAAGGCCACAACAAAAAGATTATTGTCACTAGTACAGTTAACAGGATGATTATGCAATACTTCTGAGGAAAGGGTTGTTCTGCATTCCTGTTTCTTCTGGACTCTATCATTTTTACTCTTGGCATGTGACAAGATTTTTGTCCAGTTCAAAGTTTTTCACTAGTTTGCAGTGCATCAGGTGGATCCAGGAGGCGCACTCCGCTATCTTGACTGCAGTGGGTGTCAACAGAAGCACTTGATATGGACCTTCCTACTTTGGTGACGCCCAGTTCTTTTTCTTTACTATCTTCACTCAGATCAAGGTACCTGGATGCACTGCCACTTCTGACGGTCTGGTTCTTTCTTTATCTGAAACAGAATTTGACCGCAACAAATGTTTAGAATTTAACAGGTTTCTCATATACTCAGCTAGTGTACTGTCAGCTTCCTGTCTGCGGGCATGAGAGAGTTCCACTGAGGTATATAATAAGCCCTTCCAAATGGTTTTTCAAAAGGAGTCAATCCTTTTGCATCCAGAACAGTTCTCATGCTCAACAGTGCCAGGGGCAGACAGTACACCCAATTTCTCTGTGTTTCTACTATTAACTTCTTTAGCTTATTCTTTAAAATCCCATTATGCCTCTCTACTAGCCCTGCAGATTGTGGGTGATACACACAATGATTTTTTAAAGAAATACCAAAATGTTTACTTAACTGTTGTATGGTCTGGTTTACAAAGTGTGTGCCATTGTCACTGTAGATCCTTTCCGGAATGCCGAATCTAGGGATGATTTCTTTAACAAGAACTTTTGCCACGATTGCAGCATCTGGATTTTTAGTCGGAAAGGCTTCCACCCATCTGGAAAACATATCTACAATGACAAGACAATACTTCTTATTTTCACATTTGTTCAATTCTATAAAATCCATGCAGATAGTATGAAATGGGTACAGTGGTGTAGGGAAACTCTCTTGCTTGGGCTTTAATGCCCCTTGTGCATGATGTTTATTACAAACATGGCACATTGAGCAGAATTCTTTAGAGTAATTTAAGAATCCATATGTCGTGAACACTTGGTTCACCAGCTGTACCATCCCCCCTGTTGAGACATGGCACTGCCCATGGCTCAACAAAGCTACATATCTAAACAAATTAGATGGCAATATCGGTTTTCCTTCTTTAGAGATGTACAGCCCTTTTTCGAGAATTGCTCATCATTTTACCCATCTTTGTTTTTCAACTTGCATAGTAAGTGTCTGCATTGTCTTTAACATTTCTAAGTCTAAAATCTCAGAGGGTTGTAATTCCTCATTCAAAAGAAATACTTCTGAAGCTGCCTGCTTTGCAGCTGTATCAGCTCTCGCATTACCTTTTGAAATCCTGTCCTGTTGCTTGGTATGAGCTGTGCATTTACAAATAGCTACTTTCTGAGGTAACTGAATAGATTCTAAAAGATCTAAAATAAACTGTGCATGATTGATTGGTTTGCCAGTAGATGTTATCATTCCTCGATTTTTCCACTGTTGCGCAAAAACATGTACAGTAGAAAAAGCATACTGGCTGTCAGTAAAAATGTTCACACATTTACCCTTTGTTAAGGTACATGCCCATGTCAAGGCAATCAATTCTGCTGCCTGTGCAGATAAATTGTGTGGTAAAGATTTCGCTTCTATAATGTCAGTATCAGAAACTACTGCATATCCTACTAGGTTCTGTCCTGCAGGACCCCTTTTGCATGAGCCATCCATGTAGTATGTCACCTCGGCATCATCCAAGGGGACATCCGTGAGATCTTTTCTAGGCAGTGTCTTTTGCTCAATCACCTGCTGGCAGCTGTGTGGTGTGCCATCTGCAGGGGTTGGGAGCAAGGTAGAAGGGTTCAAAGTCGTACATCGTTCAATTGTCATATGAGGTTGGCTCAACAATATAGTCATACAGGAAAGATGCCTAGCAGGGGAAAGATATGCTACCTTCTCTTGCAGTAAAATAATCGCGACTGCATGAGGCACTCTCAATGTGAGAGGGTGGAACAAAACTACTGAGGCCGAAGCCTGTACTGCCATTGCAGCTGCAACTACTGCTTGTACACAGTAAGGTAAAGACCATGCCACTGGGTCCAATTGTGATGAATAATAAGCGATAGGGCATTGCTTGTCCCCATGCTGCTGTGTTAACACTGATGTCATATAACCTTGCTTACAATCTACAGTTTGGAAAAAACGTTTATGATAGTTTGATAAACCTAAAACTAATGAGGACGCTATTAACTGTTTCAGTTTGCAGAAAGCAGATTCTGCTTCTGGTGTCCATTGTAACAAATCCTGTGCTGCCATAGGCTTTTTATAAATCAGGTTAGTCAGCGGTGCAGATTCCAAGGCATAGTTTGGAATCCAGCTCCGACAAAAATTAGTCGTACCCAGGAAGGACATCATTTCCTTCTTGGTAGTGGGTTTTGGTGCTTGCAAAATCGCTACTTTTCTGTCCTCATCTAATGTCCTACCCTCCTTGGATATTACATATTCTAGGTATTTAACTTGTTTTTTCCAAAGCTGCAGTTTATTTTTGTTTACTTTATGTCCTTCAGTGACTAAAAATTGTAATAGTGCTATGGTATCTTCTTTACAATCTTGCTGGGTGGGGGCCGCCAGCAGGATATCATCAACATAAAGCAAAATCTGGCTACCTCTTGGTGGGGTAAATCCCGCCAAGTTGCTTGCCATTTCCTGTGAGAATATTGCTGGACTTTCACAATACCCCTGTGGTAGTCATGTATATGTATACCTTTTCCCCTGATATGTGAATGCAAACCAATACAGGCTGTCAGGGTGTATCGGTATTGAAAAGAACGCATTGCTGATATCTACCACAGAAAAATATTTCTGTTGGGGTTTTAAACAACAGGGTGTGTGGGTCTGGCACCGTAGGTGCCCTTGGTATTACTGCGTTATTTACAGCTTTTAAATCTTGGACCATACGCCACTCTCCATTCGCTTTCTTAACAGGAAATAAGGGTGTGTTACATGGTGAATCAGGAGATTCCACCAGCACCCCTTCCTTAAGTAAAGCTGCTGTAATAGGTTTGATTCCCACCTCTGCATCTTTTCTTAAGGGATACTGTCTTTTTTGTGGTCTAAATGCTGACTTTGGCGTAATAGTAACTGGTCCCGCTGTACAAATAAGTCCTACATCTGATTTTCCCATTAACCAGAGAGTTTCTGGTATATTCTGTAAGGCATTCTCTTTCTCCTTCATTAGTAGTGCTAATCAGTTGTCCTTGCTAGACTGCAAGTGTACAGCTGGGTGGGTTTGAGTTATCCAATTCAACTTCTGCATTTGTATTCCCTGTTCTGACAGCTCTAACTCTGTCTGTTTTTCCCATTTCGTGACTTTTTCCCCCCAAGTCTACCCATTTTACATTTTTGTCCTTAGTTAAGCTAACATGTGGTAATCGATTAGATTTATAAAGTGCAAAGAACTCCTGGGGCAATGAACAGCTGACTACACTTTTCCCTTCTGTGTCCCAGTACAGATTATGTAATATCAACCTGTTTGAACAATTTCTAAACAATTCTTGCTCATATTCCTTATCAGGTCCTGGTGTGTTACAATAATACAGAGTACAGTGCAATAAATGTTGTTTATCAATGTCAAGGGAGGGGAACTTGCTGATGGCTACGTTCATCAATTCTTCAGTCACTGCCACTGGACCAGTCGTAACCAAGTCCTGGCTGTACCAATAAAACATCTTACCCTCCGATTGCACTGCAAAGGTATCAATTTGTCGCTGTGCTTCCATACCCTGCATACTGAATAGCTGCATAAGGTCTCTGCCCAAGAGGTTTACTGGGCATTTTGCAGAAACAACAATTTTGCTTTTCTGGGTCAGTCCTGAAACAGGATCAGTTATTGCAATATTATGGGAGAGGGGCTCCCGATATAGCTGTCCATTAGCTGCTTTCACTAATATGTAATAAGGTGACTCTGAGTTCTCTGGCAGTTTGGAGGGATGTATCAGGGTCCGTGATGCCCCTGAATCACACAAGAATATGACTTCCCTCCCTTCTACCATGAGTGCAACTTCTGATTTTGTGTCTGCTAAATAGAGCTCTAAGCTCAATAAAGCCAAATCCAATATTTCATTTTCTTCACTATCTGTGACTTCCTGCACTTCCTCTATTTCTTCTGTCACATCCTCTGCTTCCTCTATCACATTCTCATTTGTCCTTTCTCTGCTATCCCCTTCTAGTGATTCCTGACTATCATATAGTCAGCCCTCACCCTCCTTGTCTTCCGTGGCTGCCTTCTTGTTTTTCTTGCAGTCCCTTGCCAAGTGTCCTTTTTACCACATTTAAAACATTCACCCCTTTTCTTTCGCCCTTCAAAGTCCTCTGATCGCTGATCAGATTGTTTGTTTCCCTGGACATTTCTCTTGCCCTTTTTCCCAGACTGTACTACATAAACTTATGCTTCATCTTCTACAGAAAATACTTGGGCTTTCTTTTTCTTTTTGCTATTAAAATGCCTTTCGGCATGCCTAGCATATTCAAGTAATGACTGTAACCTGCTTGTACAATGATCTACCATGTGCTTTGTGAAAAAGCTGCTTATGGGTGCAATACTGCCTTTCAAAAATGCATTCTTTAACTGCTGCTCATATGGGGAATCGTGTGTCTGATCTTCAGGAACCTGCATTCCACAGTGGTTATTAAAACATTCTAACAGTCTGGCATAATATCTGTCAACAGTCGCGCCTTCTTGTTGGATGCATTGATTAATGCAAGTCCAGTCTGCCCTAGGCTTCCATTTCTCAGAAATTCGGTCTGTAAGACCTTTCACTCTGTTGTCTAACTCTGTGCTGCTATGTGGGATGGGCCTGAGCGCAGTGTCACGGGGATTCCAGTCACCACTAATCATGTGCCAATCTGGTCCCACAATTTGTCTGACTACTTTTTCTACCTCTTCTCCATTTAAATTATAACTCAGTCTCATTACTTGCAAATCTTCTAAAAACTTTCTAAAATTATCTTTTGGATGGGGAATTCCCTCAGTGGCTTTCTGGATGTCTTCCGGAGTCCAGAGTCTATACACTAGGATAGTTGGGTCCTGACCTTCTTGCCCTGCCTGAGGATTAGGCACTTCTATAAGTGGGCATATTTCTTCTTCACTCATAGATCGTGAATTCCTACCCATTTGATGTAACTCAATGTCCCCTTTTGAGTTACCTGCCCGTGTTCGAGACCTGGTCTCGACGGGATCTCTAATAAACGGTTTTGCTTTTGTAGTGTCTCTACTTACAGTAACAGCAGGATATCGCGGCGGTGGACTAACTTGTTCACTTGCTTCATATTCTGGTAAGGGAGGAGGCGGAGGGGCTGATGCTATTACTAAGTTATTGTCCTCCTTATCTAAAAACATTGCTTTTGAATTATTATTCTTTTGTTCCCCATGGTTTACTTCCTCAATCCACCTGTGTGCCTGAGGAATTCCTAATTGACGTTGCTTTTTTACCCGACCTTTGGATTCTATTTTAAGCTGTTTGACAAGTTTGACAAGCGAGGATTTTTCTAATTTACCATGAAATTCATACTTATTAACCCATTTTGAGTAATATTTAATATTATCAGCACGCTGTGACTGCATGTATTTCGCGTCTTCGGTTAATGGCGGATTTTGGGACCTTTTTGTGCAATTATTACCCATTTTGTTCTACCCTTTTGATCGTTACGTAACTCCTTATTTTTTAACGTGGTACCACAGATTTTGTTATAGTCTCTTCAGAATGACTGCCTACCTGCTCTGTTTCCCTGATCTATGACAAGACAGTAATCTTTTTGTCCCTGACTTGTATAAACAAAGTCTTAACAAAACAATACAAATCTGGTCCCTGATCTAAAACAGAAAAAAAAGGTAGATTCACCTTACCTGAGCCTTCATGAGTGATCACCTGGTTCGAGTAAACCTGTCCTTCAGTCGCAGATCAGAAAGTGGTTGGCCTCTTTTGTATGACAATTCAGTCTGAGGGCTTTTCAAATAAGAAGAACTGATGTGGTTTCTTCCCCATACGGTTTCAAGCCACCTGGCCTGTCTGATCCGAGGTGAAGTGAGGGTTTCTGGTCCGAAGGACCAATCTGTTAAAGGAAAAAACTTCAAAGACCAATACACGTAAGGGTCAGTTAAGGCACATTTAATAACTTGCTGCAACAAGACAAAAACATGCAAATACAGGATTTTGCCTAACTACTAACAGGAAGCATGCTATTCTTATACTGTTTTACAAGATATGGCCTTCTATGGCTGACATAATCAAACACAACTTTCAGTATTGTTCTACAGCATGTTACTCAGATTTTCTGCTGACATGACTAGATTTATGAGAAACTTTTGAGAAAAACAACCTGGCCTTGGTGGGCACTAACCCGTTACAGGCTTTTATTGTACAGTGTTACATTTCAAGGTACTTTTCTAACTCAGATGCAAGCAGATACTGATTGCAGTTCATATTTTCAAGCAGGCTTTGTTCTAATTATCTATAGCTTCTACAGCTGTGTATTTTCTCACAGCACAAGCGTAACTTCTTGTCTAAGTTTCATAACATTTATACAAGTAGTATTGTTCTATTCATTATTTTCCTAACACAGGCAGAAATCATCTGCTTCTCAGTAAATTTCCACACATAAGCAAAGATTTTAGCTGACAATACAAGGTCAGAAAGCATCTGCAGTTTGTACAGATTTATGCAGTATGAAATAGAATAAATGTGTTAACCCTTTTCAAGTTCTAAATGCACTAAGCATATTACTAATACACACATTAATACATATTTTTCTGACAATTTCTGTCTGTGGATGCACCCTGGCACAATATGAACTTGCCTGGTTCAGAGAGGGTGTGGGCTTTGCCAACAATAAGTGCAGACACTGCAAATATTCTGTTGAGGACATGCAGTTGCACTTCAGTGAGGATCCGTATACTAAAAGGACATTAGAGAAACATGTCAAACAGTGTGATGAAATAGAAAAGGCAAAGACAGACTTACTTCGCAACAGCTTGAAAACAACATATGGGATCAATAGAAGGAGCAAGTTAGTTGAATTCCCAGCCTTTGATATCATACAACAAACTCCACAAGACATTATTCACATATTTCTGGATGGTGTTGCCCCATTGGAAATCAGAAGTGTTTTGAATCATTTTGTACAGTCAGGACAGATTGATCTGGACTCTGTGAGGTCTGTTATTCTTGGTTTCCCTTATTCTCCTCTAGATCTTAGAGATTGGCCACCCCCAGTTTTAGTTAGTACATTATCCTCAACTAATAGTAAATGAAATCAGACATCAGGGCAAATGTTTTTGTTGCTAAGGATATTGCCACTTCTTTTGGAGAGTTTACATGTCAATGAATATATCCAACTGATAACTGACCTAACAGAAATTATACAAATAGCATCTGCACCTGTTGTTACCATTGCAACTGTGTCTAGGTTGAAGTTGCTCGTTGAAAATTATTCAAAACACTGGAAGGAGTTTTTTCCAGACCGTACCACTACATCTAAACAGCATTATATAATACATTTACCATCGCAAATAAAATCATTGGGCCCAATGGTCAGACATATGTGTATGCGATTCAAGTCTAAAGACTGTTTCTTTAAACAATGGGCCTCCAAAATCAATTTCAAAAATATTTGCAAGTCTTTGATGAAACACAACCAAATATATGAAAGCTGTCAAAATGTTGACTGCTCAGTGCACCCCATTTTTTTCAAGTGAGATGGGACCTGTATCTGAGGTTAAAGATATACAATATTTACAGGGAAAACTGAGGGACTTCTTTGGTTTTAAATGAGCTAAACCATGCTGTATCACTCAAGTGGCTTCTCATAAATGGTAATAAATACATAACTCAGAAGTTCATGATCTTTGCCAAAGTACAAAATGATGATATGCCAGAATTTGGGCTTATTATTAACATATTTCTTGTTGATTCTAGGTTTTATTTTTTGGAATATCAGCCATTTCAAACTATTTGCTTTGACAGTAATATTATGACTTATCAAGTGGAGGCCATACACTTTGCACAGGCCACTGAGTTTGTAGATGCTTAAAAGCTGGTTGATTTTATCTCTTACAACACAATTCGCAACAACAGCCAAACGTTTGTACACATCAAATACTACCTTGGGGATGTAATAGAATTGTACAATAGTTCAAATGACTCATAGTGTGTATCCCCAAATATAAAGTCTCTCAATTCCCACTGACTGCTACTAAGGATATTTCACACACACACACACACACACACACACACACACACACACACACACACACACACACACACACACACACACATAGACACACACATGCACACACACGCACACACACACACACACACATTATTAAAAGCTGCTTTTTCCATTTTGAGGTCATGGTGATTTGGAGCCCATTTTCAGTGGGCAGAGGGCACTGGGAGGGGACACTCTGGACAAGGTGCCAACTCATCGCAGGGCATGGACTACAACATTCACTCACACACCATACACATGGTCAATTTCACATTGCTAATTTATCTAACTTCAATGTCTTTGGACTGTGGGAGGAAACTAGAGTACCCAGAATAAACCCACATGAAAACAGGGAGAATATAATTGAAACTCCACCCCCATGGGATTAGAACCCAGAATCTCAGTGGTGGGAGCATGAGTGATAACTCCAACAGCACCATGTTGCCCAAAGGATATTAGAAGCAAGAAAGTGTGCAAAGTTGCTATGCTAAAGTAAAAATGGAGAAATTTAGTTACAAATGGTTGAAATGCTTTGTTTCCATGTTCTGATGACATCACCATCCAAGTCACATGTTCTTCATGTCATCGGAATCAGAAAAGGTTGTATCCTTTACTATCACAAACTGCATTGTTATTTGTGGCAACTGAGATATCATTTGTGTATTTGTGTTGCATGTTTAATGACTTTTCAACAAATGTTTTACTTGAAGTATATATTTCTAAGGTGATCCCTGAGTGGCTTGAAAGGTGTCTATAAAATGTTGCATTGTGTTCATGTTGACCAGATGAATGGCAAACATTTTGAAATATCTTCCATTAATAAAGGCTGACTGAACAGATTGTTAAAAGACATGTTTTGCTGTTTGAATGTTTGCATAAATTAATGAAGAGGTGAAAGAAAAAGATGCTGACTACAACAAACCAAGCATGCATGCTTGAGCATTGTTATAAATCTTGTAGTTCTAGTTTTAAGCATTTGTTTACTTAGAATCAGTAATAAAATCTCAGTAACAAGTTAAATAATCTTATTAAGAATGGCTTGAAACAAGCAAACGTCTCTTACATAAAAACTAGAAAAATCATGTCAAGCAAAAAAACAAGCATTATTTCCTTGATTTAAGATATTTAATCTTACACAGATTTCACATTTTGCAGTGCACCGCCCATTACGAGTCTACTACCAGAGGTGGGTTCCCCTATTTTGACTGGGTGGGTTTTATCAGTGAGCCAGTTAGCTACCCATTGGTAACATACGGGATTATGCCTAGCTGGGAGAGTTTATCTATTATGCCTGAGTGGAGAATAGTGTCAAAGGGTTTGGCTATGTCAAGGTAGGTGGTGTACACCATCTTCCCCTCGTCCATGGCTTTGGTAACTGTTTTGAAGATGTTGGTCAAGTTTAACAGGCATGATCTCCCTTTGAAAAAAACAAACTGTGTGGGGTCAAGTGTTTGGAGGTTGCCAATGTCCTTGTTTATAAGGTCCATGATAATGTGCTCCATGGCCTTGCAGATCAGGCTAGTTAGGCTGATGGTCCTATAATTGCCTAGGTCAGTGGACACTCCACCTTTGTTTAGAGGGATGACAGTGGCTATCCTCCATTAGGCTGGGATAAAGCCAGTGCTCAGGCTTTGGTTGAATAGGATGCCAAATTGACCTGAGAGCTCTTGTAGGATACAGCTAGGAATGTTTTTTTTGCCTTTGAGTGGGGATTAAAGACCTGCTGCCTGATGATGACAGGAGGGGGAAGGTACTGGAGATGTCCTGGTTTACTGATGGGGGGACAGAGGGGTGAGGTCTTCACTGAACCTGCCTGCTAACAGGTTGGCTATACCTACAGCATTTGTGTATTTGGTGTTACTGACCACCAGTTCAGAGGAGATTTAGGTGTTACCTTTGGGACTGTGGATGTATGTGAAGAAGGCCTTGTGATTGTCCTTAGTGGATGTGGCAAATTTGGCCTCAAAGTTAGCCTTAGAGGATTTCACCAGTGACCTCATTTGCTTGTTCAGACAAAGGAGAGAGTGCTTCCAACTTGGCATCTGTTCCTTCTTGGTCCAGGACACCAATTTTTTCCTTTTATTAAAGAGTGTGTTTATTGCTGCTGTCCAGCAGACAGGTTTACACTTCCTTGAGGAAGGTGATTTGGTTCTCTCAGGTATTGCTGAGTCCATACAGCTATGTAGGTGCTCATATAATTTTTTGGTGTACGCTTGGACATTAGTGCTAGTTCCAACTGAAGGGACAGTGGCTGTGAAGCTGCTTATATCTGCTTTCAGGAGATTGTAGTCAGCTTTGGAAAAGTTTTTTTTTGTTTGACCCTGACAAGAGGGCAGTGGGTTCATGGGAGATGGTGACTTTGAAAGTGATCACTTTATGGTCGGACCTTACCAAGGAGGATGACACTGTAGCAGTGCTACAGTGGCTACTCATGTTGGTTAGGACCAGGTCCAGGATATTTTTACCTTTTGTAGGGGTGTTTACCAGCTGATCCAATGCATTGGCATTGACAAAGTCAATGAATCTCTGGGCATTCATCTTTTGGCTACAATAGGTCTTCCACTCTATGGCTGGGTAGTAAAAGGCACCCAGGATCAGGGTGGAGGGTTGAATCTTGATGGATTTAAGAAAGTTCAGATAGGTGGAGTGGGCGTCCTGTGTCATGGTTGGGGGTCTGTAGCTTGCTATGATTTGAATAGGTGTTTTGTAAACAGTTAACTGCACTTGGAGTGTCTCCTGTGTGTCACACAATTTGGCCAGCCTGGAGGTGTGTATGTCTTTGATAAATATTGAAACTCCACCTCCTTTGATTTTGTAGCCCTCCATTTGGTGTCTGAAAGTATGATTGGATGAGTAACCTGGTAAGGCTGGGGTTTTCATAGCAGCTTTGAACCAGGTTTCAGTGACTGCACAAATGTCAGCATCCTCCAGGGCATGGAATGCTTGCAATGAATACAGTTTCATGGTAAGACTCCTAGCATTTAGCAGCATGACCTTTAAATTTCATTTAGAAGAATTTTTCATGTTGGTAATTTTGTGCTCATGACTTTGCCTAAAAAAGGCACTATGGGGGAAGCAAGACCCTTTGCCAGAAGCCTGAAGCCCAGGGGAGACAGATGAAGGCCAACTCTGGTAAACATTGTGGTCTGTTGACTTCTTTCCCTTTTACATTTTATGTCACTTAGATGAATGGCCAGTTTTAGCTTCCAGGGCAACAAACTTTGTCCGACATAAAAACAGCCACATCAACAGTTAACAGTTCAAACCCAACTAACCCATTACCAGCAGTTCAAAAAATAGATACGAGAAAATCAGATATAGTAGTCCATGAAAAGAAGACAAAAGTAGCATTGATAATTGAAAGTGCTACACCCACTGATTACACTGTTTTATGTACAGAGAGACACAAAGTCATAAAATACCAGAATTTGCAGGCAGAAATAAGGGCAATGTTGAAGAAAGATAGACAGTTTCAATAATAGTAGGAGCAATGGGTCTCATAAAATAATTTACAGTCTTATTTAGATATGCTACCGATACATGTAACACCATACAAATCACAGAAGGAGTCAGTTCTGGGGACACTGCAGGTACTGCAATGACCAATGTTGGCTTACATCAAGGAATTGAAACAATACTAATTTCACGAGCTTTAATCATACTTTTACTTAGGAATGGAGTCCATTCCTGACCTGGTATTATAAACCCAAAAGACTTGGAGAAATTAAACCAAGGCAAGCATATCTCAAGGTAAAATCCAGGAGGCAATGCACATTATCAGACTTCTAATTTCATACACTTTAAAAGTATTTATAGAATTGAAACGTTTTCCCTACCTTTGGACAATACAGACAATTGCCAAAGGAAGAACAACCCCATGTTTCTGAATTTTCATTTCTGGTTTAACAAAATCATTCTAAGAACCAGAATTTTTTTTCAAAAATTTCCCCCTATGGCAACCAAATTTACAGTTTGGTCCTACTACACCTTCAAAATATTTACCCCATAATTATTGGCCAATAAAATTTTTAATATGAAATGAATTACCATATTGATTTATTATATGTATTTATTGCATTTGTTTACTGGGATAGACCTACTGGCAGAAAGCTACATTTTCTCAGTGGAGGTCATGGGAGAAAAGCTCCAGAAACATTCCAACATTTCATAAGGAACATAGAAAACAGAGGTATGCAAGTAATCAACAAAGATGTCATTAATTAATAGCAACATTATGTAATGAGTTATGAAACTATTTTCAGGAGAAAAAAATCTGGAAAATACATTACATAAAGAACACAGTAAACAGAAGTATACACTTAATCAACAGAGGTGTACAAGTAATCAACAAATTTACAACATTTAAACAGAGTATCATTAAATATAACCAGCAACATCTAAATAGTTAAGGGACATATTTGGAAATGAATTTGGCCGAAGGAGAGAAAAGGAAGAAAATGCAAGATTAGTATTAGGAGGCAAGAAAGAATGTTCTAGGACAGGTAGAAGGACATAGAGGGAGAGGCAGAGGACAATGAAAAGATTTTGGACCAATTACAAAGGATATAGTGCTTGGAAAGAAGAGCAGAAAAGTAAGGGTCATGTGATTTATCATCCAGAAGTTGTGTCGTGTGTTATGTTAACAAAATGCTCATGTAAGGAGCTGGTTTCACAATTTCTTTATTTCTGTAACAGAGATGTCTATATTGCTGACTTCTGCTCTTGCTTTTACATTCAAATCATGAGTTTAGTCATGTTCTTGAAATCTAATAGAAAGGCATCAGCCTCCTTTTCAAAATGTCACAGGCCATTACAAATTCTCGTAAATTATAAAAACTGTGACTTAGGGTTGTTTTTGGAAATATGTCTTGGATGCAGCTTGCCACATGTAACACTGAGTCTTTTACAGAAAGGTTTTCTATGTAATGTAGTGTCAGTAGTACTATCTATTAACTTTTTGGCCAATACATCTAAAAATCAATGAAAAATCAAGTTTTGCTGTAAAAGTGACATCAAACCTATTTTTATTCAACATGGCTGCCAAGTCCCTCAGTAATGAAGGCATACCATCCCGTGTGAGTCAACAGTCCTCCAAATAGCAGAACTAGGCACTCACATGCGCGCCAAACTTAGTTTCGCCATTCCATATGTATAGCTCTTTGAACATATCAGCATAAATTGGGGCAAAACTAGCTGTGATGGCTGCAACACTGATGAAAATATATAACATTCTTTTGTAACCGTGATGGAAAAATACAAACAACACACTTATTAAATTCAGGAATATAGAGACCAGATTTATATAAATAATATTCAACCATACCCATGCCTGTCTCAGATTTTGTAAGACAGGATATAATTGTGCTAATGTTTTCATAGCTAAAAGCAAGGCAGCTGCCCAAACAAGGCAAAAGGTGTTGCAGTACAGGGAGCAAAAACAGATTAATGGTTCTGAATGTTTAAGGTTTGTTACCGCTTATGGCAATAATTTATTTAAAATTAGGGATGTAATTGATACATAGTGTCCCATGTTAAGAGATGACAAGTTTTAGAGCAATATAGTACCACAAAGATGCTGCTACTCCTATAGAAAGGGAAAAAAAAACATTGCCACTGATCTGTCAGGTTTTAAAGATCAATTGTTGAAATTTCTAGGCAAGTCTTTTTGTATATGGAACCTTCTGAATGTTACCACTAAGGCAATTGTGTTATCTTTTTTTTTTTTTTGATTTGTAAATATGTTACAAAATCCAAGTCATTCCCCTCTTTTAATATAGCTAGAGTTGTTGATATTCATGAATTTATTACAAGTTCAACTGAATGGATTATTTATTTAGCTACCTGTAAATGTGGGGCTTTTTATGTTGGAGAGATATCTGGCATGTTTAAACAATGTTTTTCCCTTCATTTGAGTGATTTGAGATGTCACATGGAATGTAGTGCACTAGTGCGACACCAAAAATTCCATAGGGGGGCTACTTTTTGTTCTATAGATATTGACAAGGTTAATTCTAGTTCATTTACAAAAATGACAAGCTGTGATTTTTGCATACTAAAGAAAAAAGGTAGACTAGACATTTGGGGCCAGTTATGGAATAGGCTTAAATAAATTAGTGAACATTTTAGTATATCATATTGAAATTTTAAATTCAGGCTTTATATTTGTATTTAAATTTTCATGTTTTCAAAAGAATATATTAGAAGTGTTTTATATATAGTATCCTGTTTTGCCACTTGGTGTTACTATATTTAAGAATAGTTTTTTTTTGCATATGTGTATAAATATCATTTTTATTATTTTTATATTTATTGGCCGTGTCTTTAGTGATCAACTATTGAGTATATTAATGTTATATTGTAAACGAACTAAATTTCATTTGAAAAAAATTCAAATTTCCCCCGGAAAAGTTATATAAGTTGTTGATATCACACAATGCTATTAAACACCAAAGATGCTCCTGTTTCAGGTGGGAACCTGGTTTGTGTTTCTGTGTTTGATGGAATGTGCTTTGTACATAAAAAGTTAATTATAGCTTCTGTATGGGTGCTGCACATCTTTTAAGTTTCTTTATGTTATATATTCTTAGTTTTAGCACATGAATTTGCTTATTCGTGCTCAACACTTGTTCAGAACGTGTTGTAAGCACTAAATAACCTACAAATGACTACAGCACTCAACCGTCCTCCTTACCCAGAGGAAAACTGTTTTTGTACTTACTTTCCTCGCTTGCTTAGAGAAAAAACAGCTCTTGTACTCACTTTCCTCACTTGTCTAGAGAAAAATAGTTTTTTTATTCAGGCATGTCCAAGGGTCAGCTCCCAGTGTTCTCTCCTGTCTATCTGATGAATATGGGCATCTAGGGGCAAAGTAGCAATTGCCTCAAGTACACAGACAACCCCCTCCTCCTACCACCCAACACTACAACCTGTGAGAGATGCACTTATCTAGCCAAACTGGAGGTAAAGCTCCCTCCAATCAAGACTGAACTTGACAGTCAAGAGGAGAAGGTAAACACTTGCACCACACCACACTCATCACATAGTCTCACTAAATCTACACCACCAAAATCCACACATAGAAACACAAAAACATTTGCGGAGGCTCTCAGTAATAATCTGCTCAAGCAACAGAGACCTCCAAAGCAGAAATGCAAGCAACCTCCACCCACCAACACAACCCAAATGATGCATAGCACACAGACTCAGTGTGCCACTCAACCACAGCCCATAAGGCAAAACAACGTACCCAACACACTAGTCATAGGTGACTCTATAGTTAGGCACACTGATGTCCACTCACCAGGCTAAACAAGGAAAAGGTTACTGTCAGCTGCCTGTTGGGTGCCTGGATCCACCATATAACCCACTCAGGTCACTGCACAATTACAAATATGACTCGGTCATTGTCCATGTTGGTGTGAACGACCTGAGATGTACCTCCCTGGACTACATGAAAAGAGACATGAAAGAGCTCTCCAATCTTGTAGCCCAGGCAGGTATGACCCTAGCCCTGAGTAGCATCCTGCCATTGCCCAGAATGATACCACAGTACAAGGAAAACATGATTGACTTCAACAATTGACTAAGCTTTTGGTGTCATTCTAAAGGGATTCAGTATCTGTTTGCCTGGGACGACATGGTAGACAGACCACGATGCTTTGCCAAAGATGGCCTGCACCTGTCATGCCTGGGATTCCACATACTGGCTAAGGCTCTTGCTGCCCCTATATTGCCTTTTATAGGCAAGGTTCAAATCACAAATTCACTACCGTAACAGGAACAAGCAAGCAAAAACTGAGGGTAATACTACTCAGTGCTAGAAGTCTAAATCTCAAAATGCACTCCCTCAAGGCACTCCATAAAATGGAGAACATCAATATCTGTGCAGTGACTGAGACCTGGTTCAAGGCTCCAGAGAGCACCTCTGCATTACCAGGCTATAACTCATACCACACTTTTCAGCCATCTAACCTGGATTGGAACACCAAAGGCAGAGGTGTGCCCATATTCATTAAGGATATCCACAACTCCAGGCTAGTTGCTCAGCATAATGCATCCGAGGTTACCCAAGTGCAACTAACTCTGGGCAAAACTGCAATCCAAATTGTAGCTTGCTACAGATCCTCCACCATGCCCCAGTATTCCCACTCCTCTTTTTTTGATATACTGGAAAATATTAGGGTTCAACCAAACACCCTAATAATGGGTGATTTCAACTACCCCACCATTAACTGGGAAAACTACTCATGTGCCAACTCCTTCACTCAATGCTTTCTGGAATTCATAAATTCCAATGCCCTGGATCAACTTATCCACACCCCCACCAGGGGCAACAATATCCTAGACATAGTCATTACCAACATGAGTGACCGGTGTTCCACACTTGAAGTCAACTCCTCATTGGTTAGATCTGACCATAAGCTAATCACCCCAGATATCCACATCCTGCCCTCACCCCCCCCAGTAAGGAAACCATGGTAAAACATTTCTTCAAAGCCAACTTCATGCTTCTTAAGACAGAAGTGGGGAACTTCATGACACCCATGCAGATGGACAGTACAGTTACGACTGCTGAATCCTACACAAATCCATTCTATAAGCACTTACACGAGTGCATAGATTGTGCTATCCCAAACAGAACTAAGACACTATCCTCCAAAAAAAGGAAGCCAATCTGGTGGTCCCTTGCCATAAACAAACTCTACAACAGAAGGAAGAAATTGTTGCAAAAGAGAGTAAAATCCCATGAGTGGAGGAGCTCCCTGGTCAGCTTCAGTGAGAAGCTGAGATCCCTTATAAGATCCTCCAAAGCTAGCTATGAAAATAAAATCTCCACTGATTCTAAGGACAACCACAAAGCATTTTTTAGGTATGTCAGGAATCTCAATGGCAACACCCAGATCTGCTCTGAGTTACAGCACAACAGCACAAAAATTAAAGAACCAGCAGATATTGCCAACATCCTGACAGATAGGTTCAGTGCTAACTTTACCTCCCCCACCCCCTAAAGGGACCATATCTATACAGGAAGAATGCAGAGTCCCTGTAATCACAACTACACAGGTAAAAGCTGCAGTCTCTAAAGCCAAAAACACAGCATCCGTGGGACCGGACAGCATCCAAGGCTGGATTTTACATGAACTTCAGAACAAACTGGCTCCCTACCTAAGCACCATGTTCAATCATAGCCTCACATCAGGCTCTGTGCCCACTGAATGGCACACAACAACAGTTATCCCAATCCACAAAGGGGGAGTCACCACTGATCCCGGGAACTGTCACCCTATTAGCCTGACGAGCCTGGTCTGTAAGGCCATGGAACGTATCATTATGGAACTTATAAATAAAGACATTGGTAACCTCCAAACTCTGGACCCCAACCAGTTCAGATTTGTGAAAGGCAGATCATGCCTCCTGAACCTGATTGTCTTCTATGAGGCAGTCACCAAAATCATAGACGAGGGTAAGGTGGTTCACACAGCCTATCTTGACCTCGCCAAGGCTTTCGACACCGCCCGCTATTCTGGAATTATAGCTAAACTCACTAAACTAGGTATAAATCCCTACATTACAAGATTAACTGGCTCACTGACAGAACCACACACTGTAAAAGTTGCAGACTCCAAATCTGACATAAAACCAGTGACAAGTGGAGTACCACAGGGTTAAGTCCTGGGATTCTCCTGTTTGGTATCTACTTCTCTGAAGTACAGGCTAACACAGAAGGCGTTTGGCTAACGAAGTTCATAGATCACTGAAAACTAGGAGCCATAGTCGTGTCCCCAAATGATGTGGACATCCTGCAGAAGGGCCTCACTGAGACAGATGCCTAATGTCAGAGCCATGGCCTCAAGCTCAATGCCAAAAAGTTCATTGTCATCCTCTTTGGTAAAAACTCTGTACCCATGAACTACCACATAGGTGGGAATCTACTTAACACCAAATGTGTGATAAGAGACCTTGGGACCCAGGTGGACAGTAGTCTCTCTTTTGATAATCACATCACCACAGTAATCAGGAAATCCTTCTATGTGTCATACCTTATCACAAAAAGGTTTTCATCCAGTAAAAAGGAGGTCATTGTTCCCCTCTACTCGACACTCATTAGACCCATTATAGAGTACAATGCCCCTTTTGGAATGTACCTCAAAAGACATCTGCAGCAGCTGGAAAGACCACAAAAGTACCTCACAAAGATGATTACTGGCCTCAAACAGATGCCCTATACTGACCGTCTCAAAAACTCCAGCTTTACTCCACAGTGATCTCTGCCTAACATATAAAGCTATGTCAAACCCAGAGCTGTTGGACATGCTACACCTAAAGAAATCCCAATTCCTCCTAGCTACATGCTCTAGGGACCTAAACCATGTCACCACAATAAACAGGACATGCTGTAGGGATATATTCCTGTCCCAGAGACTTCTCATACTCTGGAACAAGCTACCCATCTATGTCAAGCAAAGTTCCTCATTAGCACTCTTCAAGAAAAATCTTGATGAGTGGATAGGAAATAGGAAATACACCCCGGGGATTACTTCTGTGGCTCTGCTCGACAGGGGCACAGGAAAAAAAACTTTCTTGGGTGGCGTAATCCAGGGAACCTTGTTGGCTAGGCTTACTTAGGCCCTTGGGCTGATAGCCTAGTACGTACCTATGAACCTATGAACTTATATGTGCAACCTGTTTGTTGCGTTTTTGGTCATGCATTGAGTTGTTTGTCTATATATGTATACACACACACACACACACACACACATATATATATATATATATATATATATATATATATATATATACATACACAGACACACATACACACACACACACACACACACACACACACACACACACACACACACACACACGTACATATATACATACGTATATATAGAGACAGACAGACAGAGACAGATATCGATATATATTCATACATATGTATAAATACATTCACAACACATTGTGTGATGTAGCAGAAGTACATGAACTTAACATGAGTTGTTAACTAACACCAAAATGCAACTACTATTAACCACAGAGTTTTGCTGATAATGACGGAATACTTAATCATCTGCAGCGTACAAGGAGTAGGTGGTCATGCACAATCAAAATCTTACACTTATAACCATGTACACCTTGAGAATTATGTAATCCATAGTATGCATACCAACAGATATGAATGAGAAAAAAATCTGACCTAATAGCAATAGGAATGTGAAAGAAAGCACATGGGGGCATTGAACCCACATGCACTCAACTTTCCATATTAAAGCATACAGACTTTACTTGTTGAGCTACATTTGCAGGTTACCTGTGCAATCCATCCTTAAGAATATTATGTCCAGTAAGAGAAATGCACTGCACTGCAGACACACATAGACCTACATATATATAGTATTTATGTTAAAATAACTGCTTCAGCACCAAGTCCAATTGCAAAAACAACATAAATTTCTAATGTTGGAATGTGTTAGGCAATATATATATATATATATATATATATATATATATATATATATATATATATATATATATATATACACATACATACATATACATACACACACACACACACACACACATATATATATATATATATATATATATATATATATATATATATATATATATATATATATATATATATATACCTGACTTTGTCAAAATTGCACATCATTGAATCACAGTTCGTCGACACTCAAAATATCAAAATTCCACTTCACCAAAGAAGCAGAACAACGAAGACCTACTCAGGGTAAGAACATAAACTACACCATCCCTAACCCATCCAGGTGGGAGGCATGCGCCCCCACTCCTCAATGTGGGAGGCACCCCCACATCCCCCTAACTAAATATACTAACCCTAAGATTCCAATGCAGTTGGGGAAAAGGGCAAAGTTCACCATCTTGCACAACAAGTTACTTACCCTGGGAAAAACTTCATTTTTCCAATGCTTCGATGATGTGGGTTTTCTACAAAGTCAAGTAGACCCACACACACACACATATATATATATATATATATATATATATATATATATATATTAGATATAGATATAGATATATATAGATATAGCTATATAACTGTATATAGCTATATGTGTGTGTGTGTGTGTGTGTGTGTGTGTGTGTGTGTGTGTGTGTGTGTGTGTGTGTGTATATATATATATATATATATATATATATATTTAGATATATATATAGAGAGAGAGTGAGATACAAAAGTATATAATATACACAGAGAGTGAGGGAGCAAGACAGAGAGAGAAACATATCTATAAATTAAATATAGTTATGCATGTATGTACATTTTATACAGAAATAAATAAATATAAATATATATATATATATATATATATATACATACATATATATATATATACATACATATATATATATATATATATATATATATATATATATATATACTTTTTAGCTTACAATAAGCAGAGGTACATGAAGTTAACCTTGACTTTTGACTAACAGCTTTATGAGAAAGCTATTACCAGCAGAGTTTTGCAGACAATGATGGGATGCTTAATCATTTGTGTCTTATATGGAACAAATAGTCCTATACAATCAAAATCTTACCTGTAGAACTGTTCACACCTGAGAATTATGTAATGTATAGTACGCTTATCAGTAATAAACGAAAAAATAATATGAGCTGCAATATGATTGTGGAAAAAAGAAGATGTGGGCATTGAACCCACATGCAGATCATCCTTTTGCCTTAAAGCTTACATGCTTTGCTTGTTGAGGTATAATTGCAGTGGAAAACTTTTATGAGGTACAAAAGTCACAGAGTTATACTGCATAAGTTATTGATTGATTTGAATTATAAGAATATTAATTTTGAAACTATACGCTTACTTAACTACTGATACTTGTGGAATTATTAATCATTCACTACAATATACTGCTTAAGCATGCTGCAAAGAATACAGCTCTAATATGTACAATATGGATGCTTGCATAATTCACATATAAGACAAACACAACACTCAATATGATTAATGTCATATACTGGCACATATTTTGGACAACCATATATAGACCAACTGGGATACATCCTGTTATTATGAATGCATACATGTTACAGTGGAGACACATATAAAAGAAATTATTATTTTTCTTTTGTTGAAAGCTATATGGAGAGGCTGTTAGGGTATGGCATATTGCACTTACTGTATGGATCCTGTGGATCTCAGTAAATCTGATTAAGCCAATCTTGAAGTTGCAAATGAATATCATCATAATGGTGAAGGACCTGCATGCCTGTCCAGAAGAATTCTGTTCATCTGAAAAGCTCCCTGGTGATCTGGTTCCAAACACTGACCATTGTGAAGGTCATCTGCACTGCTCAAATCCTCACCTCATACTCAAGATATGCAGTCAGTAGCTGTAAGGTCTCTTGGTTGGTCCAGCTGGGTGCTAGAATGCATCTCATCCACCTCTCAGTGAACACCTTCTCTCCTGATAGATGAAGGAAACTGTGCTAAACACTATTTGAAAATTGCTAACTGAGGTACCATTCAGTTCACGTTGTAAACAAATGCTCCAGAAATGCTTTAGTGTCACATTTTAATTTGCAGCACTTATGTTGGTATCAGCTTATCGGTGAATGTCTAATACATCCTGTTCACCTACACTGACATCGGCTAATATTTTGCATGTATGCCAGACTTTATACATTTACACTGAGCTATTGGATAATATGCCAAAATCTGAGAGTTCATGCTTACCCTGATGATGTGATTCAGAAACATTATATGCTAATGAAGCTCATTAACTATGCATGGTTCACATGGTAATTAGGTCAGGTGTGTGGACTTATCTTTCTGCTTTCATGCACATTAAGCTAAGGTAGACTAGGGGAAACCTCTCCTATAGTCTGTCATTTCCAACTCATTAATTATATATAGACAGGTGTTATTTAGAAAAGATGTCAACTTTTTTCTCAGATGTTACTGGCAAATGATGATGTTTAAACTGTGGTTTGGTATTATATTGGTCCGTGGAACTGCTTTTTCCTCAAGCTTCATTGACCTTGTTTCACTGCTGACCTTTAGAGATGTGAATTTGGCAGCTGTAACGTATGTTCCTGGTTTACTGTTGGAATTTATTACTTGCAGATTTGACAAGTTTGTATTAGTGTCAGTTAGTGGGTTCAGACACGTCATGAGTTTTTGTGTAACTTTCTATAACTATTCCCTTCTGACATTGTTAACAACCTTAATGTTGGTGCCTTTTATTATGCAGAACCTGAAAATAAGTGATTCCACAGAGACTGCTTGTTCCACAGTATTATTCTTTTTAGATTGTGGATACTGTCGGAGCCTGAGTGAATCCACAGAAACTGTTGTTCCACTGTATTATTCTTTCTAAGTTGTGTATATTGATGGAGTCAGTGTGAATCTGCAGGAAATGCTTGTTAAACTGCATTAATCTTTCTAGCTTGTGGATACTGACAGATTTCAATTGAATCTGCATGTACTGCTCATTCAACTCTACTATATGTTTTAGAATGCAGATTCTGATGGAATACAAGTAAATCCTTAATACTATTCAGTTATGTGTAATATTCACTTTAAGTTACACATATATAACAGACTATATATCTTTTGGTCTTCCTCTATGCAAGTGCAGCCCATTAAGACAGGACTTCAAAACTCTCACTCCGTGCCTGTGTGGCTTCCTATAGATGATTACGGTACTATTACTATTATGTATTACTGCTAAACACCTGTGTGCATTATTTGTTCTTATTCAGTGCTCAGTTCCATTATGACATGTACAGTCATAGGTGGTATGTGAGGAGGACATGTCTGTTAAGTGTGCCTGTATGTGCTATGATAGTATGCTGTTACAAATATCTATGACCATGCCTACTAATGACTTTCTGTTATGTAGGGACATTGCACTGCCCATAGCCACATCAACAAGCTATGCACATATATAAATTCCATTTGAATAGACTTTATTATATTTGCTATGGTGTTTTGTCACATCTGTACATCTGTGAAATTAAGTGATGTTTATCTTCATATTTATATTTCTGTGTTTGCAGTCCATCCAGTTCCTGCATCCTCCCTGAACAAGTCCACTTATCCTGATGTGGTATATACACACAGTACATCCAATGATACAGAGGACACTGCAATTGGGTTAACTTTGACAAGACTGTGTGGAGCCAGTCCTTTGGCTCAGGGTACAACCTATGTGCAGGTGGTGGAACATCAGATATTGGTCAAGACAATGACTTTGAGCAGCTGTCTCCATCTGAATCTGAGAGTGGTGGTGAAACCAGTTCCACAAAGGTGACATGATGTCCGTATGACAATTTGTGTTCAAGTGGCAGAAGTGCACAGATGTGTGTCTGAAGGTGTATGCCTGCTGTTACAGGCACATGATCATTCTCAGCACCATCGTGGCACTGAACTGCATGCATTTGCTAATGCTACTGTCCATCTAGTGCACCAGGTCCATGTATTCCATGAGGGTCAGGAGCACAAGCATGGGCAGGTTATGGCAGCACTGGCTGTGCATCACTCTGATGTGCTGTCTGTTGCATACCTTGTTTAGCAGCTTGTTGCAGTAGTTCTTGAACAGTTCTGCAGTAAAGATTGGACAATACGTGCTCTGCTTCATATGGTCAGTATGTCATCAGTTGGGAGAGGGAGACCACCTGTTGTCCTTCCCACACAAGGGCCTCGTACATCATTGTCTATGCTGTAATGTGCTTGTACAACTGCTGTGAGCTGCTATGATCAGACCACATCTAACACGGCCTGTCATACCAAACATGCCCCTGATTTGCTCCATAAAGTGTCCACACATATACATGACATCACCACCAGATCAGGGGTACAATACAGTGAGCCTACAGTATCCTCACATGGAGGGGCAGCCAGATCATGGCTTAAGTCTCATCTATGTTAATTTTGCTGTGACAATTACCCCAGTGTCTGTATCTTGTTTTGTCACCCTGATTCTGTGGCAATGAAGACTGCAATGCTGTGACAACATACTGTCCATGTTAGTGGTGTTTGTCATGTCTGAAGCCACAGAATTGATATTGTTGTATGATTTACATGTTCAGTCATGTAAATCATAGTGTTATATGATTTTCATGACTGAACATGAAACTATGTACATCTGTTCACATCTTTACTGCATTGTTATATTCTAAAATCTTGAAGAATGTAACATTTATTTTACAGCTGTTTTTGTGTACTATAGCTGTTCTCACTAGTGTTACACCAGCATTTTTCTATACATGCAATGTATTTATTGTTGGGTAAGCCGTGTATTAGTACTATGACACCAGCTCACTATTTTATGCCCATATTGCTTACACAAGTATATATGGAAAGGCATACCTGTGCTACAGCTGGCATATTATTATGGTTACTGTCATTGCATATACTGCACCACACCCTGAACTTGTATTTTCCACTAGCACATTCCATTCACATACTTTATAGTTCAAGTTATGTATGAGGTCACGTGCATACAACATATGTGCTTCCCTACATGTCCTGACCTGAGTAGTTCACTTGTAACAGTACCGTGACTGCTTCTACAAACAAGTCAAACATGGCTTGTCCTACTGCACTGCAGATGTACATATATAATTTCAGAGGTTTATTACATATGTTTCGTATATTCATAGTCATGTTTACCAAAGTGTTACAGGCCATGATAGTCTTGTTTGTATGTTGTGTGTGTCCCCTGCTAGACCTGTAGCATTACTAGCATGTAGGTCCAGGTGTTTATTATGTAAAATACACTATACATAATAGCATTAAGTCAGGCACAAAAACAATCTGTATATTATATCAGTTATGCATATGTCTCATATATTTTACATCACTGTGCACATTTTCTTTTGACATGCTTCCTCCCCCCTCACCCCCTGCACAAACTGACAGGCAAACCCATACACACACATTACATTGTTGAATACATATATTACAGTTACATTGGATATATACAAAAAATATAACTTTGACCCTTGTTAGAGCGGCATGTGCAACATGCATCTCATGCACATAGTATACAGAATATAACTCTGGCCTTTAACTGTTAAGAGCGGCATGTGCAACATGCATCTCATGCACATACAAAATATATAAACAGTTAGCAGTGTGCATAGCCTACAGTCCTTTATTTACAAATAATATGTATTTTTCAATATACATTCAAATATATTCTTTTCATCTGTGCACAAAATTGTTATTTGTGCAGCATAATCACATCTTTGTATTTTATGTCTGATGTTAGTTATGGACAACTGTCATATGGATTATTGTAGTTGTCATGTGTATTACTGCCATTTGGACATGACTGTGTATACATCATTTGTTTCTTTATGTACTTGTGTACATCTAGCATGTTATGACCCAAGAGCTCTAAGCAGATGTTTCTGTGTTCCCTGAACTAGTATATATGGCTGCAGCCTTCATTACCCATGCCTGGATGTTCTCACCTTTGTGTCCTCCTGATGTTATGTATGTAATGTAATCTCTTCTCTTTGACTTTCTGCAATTGGGGATTCTTTGGCTTCTTTTCTGATGTCCTCATTTATTCTTCTGTCCCATAATGTGCATCCCACCAACCATCTGAGACACTTCATCTCCATCATCTCTAGCTTCCTCAATTGCTCTGCCATTACTACTCAGGTTTCTGTATCACACATTAGTACTGATCACACCACTGTTTTGTACACCTTACTTTTTAGCATTTTTGGCATTGTTATGTCATACCCATGACACTGTGCCATTTGGCTGCCACCCCTCTGAGCTCCTCATTCAGACTTTCATTCTCCTTTTCCACACTTCCCAGATACTCGAAGCTGTTAATTTGTTCCACTACTTTCCCTTTTTTTCTAATTTCTCAGCCTCTTCTAATTTCCCCATTTGCTGCCATTACAACTGTCTTATCTGTACTCAGTTTCATCCTACGTGCCTTCAGTTTTGCATGCCATTCCTCTGTCATTTGTTGACGTTCTTGTTCAGAATCTGCCTGTAATGCTACGTCATCTGCATACAGTAACTTTGTTGATTTGTCCCCTCAGACTGTTTGCTTATGTTGTCCTGTTTGTTAATGTTACTCTGTGTACTCTGTTAAATACATCTTGTTTTCAAAGAACTGGCTTAAGTGGTGCCTGGCTCTGAATGGTGTCATGAGCAACAGTTCCTGCAGGTAATCAGAGTTACTTATTTGTACAAGTGTACAATTAGACCCATTGCTTTACAGTACAGTGTTGTGAGGCAGAAAATATGACTGCTGCACAGATATAGTTACCAAGTAGTAGCCCCTCAGAGATGTCACCCTATGAGAAAACAGACCCTAAGTCACTTTCTCTCCATATTGCAGCATTGTACACAATACTGGAGTACGTGACCATCAGATTAATAATGAGGCCATCTGTGGACCACACTATCTGATAACTGAGTGATGGCCTCCCCTTTCTGATAATGCAATGCTGTCCTTCCTTAGAGGAAGGGGGTTTTATTGGCATCTGGGTACAGTCTATTGCACCAAGGACAGTATGTAACCATCAGATTAATAATGAGGCCATCTGTGAGGCATAGAACCATTCCATGGCAGGCTGGCACAGCTTGGACTTTTCTGGGAAGTGGATACATTCATCCATTTTGTGACACATAACTGACAAGATCTTTCCTAATATGTGACTAGCAGCTGTCTGCAATACCCCTACAGCATCACTCATATGTCACTGAAATGTCCCAGAGGACAGTACACCCAGTCTCAGACACCTTTGTTTGTACTGGGATTGGATTACCTGCAGGTTGTGTGAGGACATATGGCTTGCAAATATCCTACACACAGTCTGCACCCACTCTTTTTCTAACTGAGTTGGCTTAAATAGACTCTGGCTCTGCACTATGCCAGCTGTCTAATAGCATGTACTTGCAGATTGTTCTCCAAAATAGCTTGAAACACTTTCACTCTGTTGGAATTTGAAGTCATCCTAATATATTTATATAAAGTTATTTCCGCACAGAACAAATGACCACTAAGTGTTCGCATGCTAGTCTTTGAATGTTACTTTTTTGCATTTTATTGTACACACATTGTGTTTTAAAATCCAGTGGATGTGCACTAAGTTTTCAATTATCCTATGATTAATTGATTCACATTTGTACTTACTTTTGGTAGGTCTTGGAAGTGTATCTGCATTCTGTTCATCGACATCTTCCTTTGGCATTCTCTGCTATGCACAGCCTTCTTTTGGAATCAGCCCTGTATCCTAGAATAGTTCTAAATCATAGCACTGGAGCATAATAGCAGTTATTTTAATAAAATAAATACTATGCAAAAGGGTTTTAGGGAAGGTCTTAGCCTCTAGGAATATTTTCAAATTGTATCTACTAGACTTTGTTCAAATGTGCATTTTAGGATAGATGTAAAGATGCTATTTGAAAATGTTCACATCTTATTTAATTTGGGAAACAAAATGCATGTCAACATAAGTACTACAGAATAATCAGGAAATCAGGAAACAGATTAATGTTTGATCAAACAACAGATAGGGAATCAAATGAAGAACAGCCAACACTGTTTTTTATTTTGTAGGAGACACAAACTATCAGTACTTTAAGTAACTTCATCTGCAGATTGTATTATATTATCTTCATGTGGGCAAGCACAATAGCCATGTCACATGCCAGCTGTGAATTTTTGAACTTGTTATGATGTGCATAGTAAAATGTTACAGAACTTATCAAAGTGAGAAATGATAAAGTTGAAACTATACTTACAGAAGAGCAGAGTAGCACTGCTACTGTTTGATTAATCCATTGACATATTCTTTCTTAAACAAGTGAGAAAAGGATCTGCATTACTAGGATAGAGGGATAAAGCCCTGACTACAACCCAGGCAACCTGAGTTCAGTTAGCAGCTCATGTGCTTCATAGTACAGGCAGGGAGGATGGCCAGATCTCAAAGCAAGACAGGTCACAAGGCTGGGCATCTGGAAGAACTAAGAGCTAGGCCACTCTAAGGCTCAAGGTTGGGCTGAATTCACAAACCACTCTTAATTCTGACCCTGGCTGAATAACAGTTGTGGGCATGCCGTGAGTGTTGTTGGAGCTAGAAACAGTTGACCAGCTGCCATTGGCATGATGTGCCATTTCCCATCCTCCATATTGGGATCCCTCACTCCCCAGGTATTACAGTGAACACTGTAAGGTTAATTCCCTGACATGGTGATGCCCACTTTTAGCTAGCTCATGTCAGGGACAGTCTGGAAAGAGAATTAAGGGATATGGGGCTAAACAGGCATGACAACCAGGGGAATAGCTGTAGAACTAAGAGGAGATGGGAGGAGGAACAGTAATCATGTGACTAAAGGATGATACTAGCAAACTTAAACAGAATGTTGGCAAATGGGGACACAATAAGCAGCAAGTTGTGTTCACTACTCTTGAGTCTCACTACTAATGTCCCTTACTGGGCTGGCCTGCAAGTAGCTGCTCATTTATTTAGTTTTAAAACTCCAGATCAACGTCATCGTGCCTATTTATTCAGTCTGCAGTGTTAGCACACCTATGAACTGTTATTCCAAACTATATTTTGTTTTGCTTCTATGGTACTTCCACAGACCTTTCAATGCTACTCCATCTTCCTTTATACAACTTAAGTTAAACTAACCAATAGTGCTGCACCGTGACTCTGTTTTTTCTCCACAAACAGAAACTTGAGACATGATGCTGCTTTCTCTGTCTAATTGTTTTTCTCTAGCTCACACCCAGCTGATAGAAATTAAATTAATTTTTCTTTTCTCTTCTTTCTGCACTCACTGGATCAGATACTTAATAATCCTATTAGAGGATATAATATTATTGATATTGTCCTTTCAAATAGAGCCTCTTCATGTACTATTCCCAAGGTATCACCTTCCACAGTTAAGTTGGACCATAATCTACTTACTTTTAACTTCAAAATATCCAAATCCCAGTGCCTAATATCTCAGACTTCAAAGACTTCAAGAATAATAGCCTCATCAGATGTTATGATAAGGTTTCAAAATTCACTCAAGGCAGCTTCATCTCAGATGATGACACAGCAGGTAACTTCACAAAGTAGTTCTTCTATCATTTAGATACATGTACAGAGCTGTTGGTCCCGATTAGAACAAAATACTCTGAGAAATTCAAAAAAAAATCTCCTTGGTGATTATCCAGCATAAAGAAAATTTGCAACAATAGAAAAAGAAACTCATTAGATTATATAACAAATATAACAACCCTCATATCAAGGATATTATACTAAAACATGAAAAATATTATTAGGTCTACTAAAGCAGACCATGAAAACAAATTAGAATGTGAAGTTAAAGACAGTTATAAATGTGTTGTTTTCAGCTATGATAGAATACTAAGGAATAGCACCTACCATTGTTCTAAACTTATTCAAAATGGTTTCCCCATTCAAATGCAGAATATATTGCCAATGAATTAGCTAACAAATGCATTACTAATTTTACCCCAGGAACTTCTTTCCAAAGTCCACACATCCCTGAATCATTTTATATCCTAATTATCACAAAGGACTATGTACTGAAGGTGCCTTCTAAGACCAAAAATTGCTTCTTCTAACAAGCCTGACAATCTACCTCATTGTTAATAAACAATAATAAGTATGCCCTGGCAGAGACAGTCCTCAAACTGTTTAACCTGTGTTTAGGTATGGGTTCTGTCCCTGACGTTTGGACAACTGCAGTGATGATGTCACTCTACAAGAGAGGCCATAATGCCAATTGTGGGAATAATAGACCCATCCACCTGATGAGTCTCATTTGCACAGCCATGGAGCATGTTATAATTGACCTTATAAATTATGATATTAAAAATCTCATTAGACTTAATTCACAAAAGCTTGGCTTTGCCAATGGGAAGATAATGAATCTGGTTAAATTCTTTGAGAGGATTACATAGGCTGTCGACAGTGGTCATGCTGCTCATATGGCATGTCTTAACCTGGCCATGGCATTTGGCCTCATACCCCATGCTGTCATGGTAAATAAGCTAATAGTTTAAAAATAGATTCTTATGTCATAAGATGGATAACAAACTGACTAAAAGACAGAGCCCACGCAGTGTGAGTAGCTGATACCTCATTAGACAGTATAGAATTATCCAGTGGTATCCTCAGAGCTCAGGGTTGGGACCCCTCCTTTTTGCCATTTACTTTACTGATCTCCAGAATGGAAACCAAGACCTCTGGTTGGTAACCATGACATTTTGGGATCTGCTAGAGTGAGTTCCAAAAGTCGGAGACTGAATGGCCGAAAAAAATGGACTTACATATAAGAAGTCTGAGATGGCAATTTCAAGTAGTCCCTTTTCTTAAAAGTATGGCTATCTTTGAGTTGGTATATATAGGTTTGGGGGTGTGGGTAGATTGCCCCCCATATCATGGGTGCAGGGGAGCCCCCCTGCAAAAAAGAAGTTTAAAGGGGAAGAGTGATGATCAAGATTTGTTCTCCTGCATTTTTGGTCTTTTTCTTTTTTTTCATGTCGGTACTTGACATTTTGAGTGCTAACATTTTAGTAGGGAGCTCCTCTGGCTATAAACATTTGTAGACAACTGCAAACTGGAAGTTATGACCAAGTTCACTTCTGATAACCCCTCCCCCAGCATACAGCATAGATAACACCTTGCTTCAAAATGAAAAGTTTATTAGAGACTTTGGGTCATGGGTTAATAGTTCCCTCTCTTTTGAATCACCATGTGACAATAGTTAAAGATCTGGCCACTTAATGTATCTAGTTGGCAGGGAAATATCACTCAGATCTAAAGAGTTTATTGTTCTGTTATACTCAGGATGGATTAATCCAATTATTGAATATAATGCCCCTTAGGGGCCTTATTAGACATATCAAACAACAAGAAGAACCCTTGGGGTTCCTAACTAAAAAGATCACAGGCTTAAAGCCCCTTGAACTACCAAGAGAAACTGGAAACACTGTCCCTTTATGTACTATGTTATAGACTCTTGAGAAGAGGTCTATGCCTTGTCTTTTGTGCCATTAGAGACCCAGTTATCCAGGATCTTTCATATTTCCACATATCTAGTATTTCAACAAATATTAAAACCAGGGAGCTAAATTTTCACCAGCAAATAAATAAAATGAGATGGAGAGACATATTCTGCTCCTCCCCCACCTCTGGAACAGACTAGCCCTGCAGACTAATCAGTGTGATACATCACCTCCCTGCAAGCAATAGATGATTGGATGGGCACCCGCAAAATCCACCGTAGGCTTGACTGGCATAGCCCTCCTACAGAAAGGAGGTACACAAGGATAAATTGCTGGTCATTACTGTGGTTGCATATTAGCTGTACTGTGCATCCACAGATTTTATTTATTTATTTTATTTTACATTTGTTTACCGGGATAGTCCGACTAGATATATGTCCATTTTCAGCAGAGGCCCAGGGAGAAAAGCTCCACATAGACAAACTTACATAGATTACACAGAAGTTAGCAAACAATTATAAAAACAATGTGATTATATACAATGGGTTAGTAGTGTTCCCTAGTAGGGACTCATAATTTTCATGGACAGACAGTTAAAAGTAAGAGACATCAGATTGGAAGCAGAGCTTGGTGATGTAGTTACAAGTTATGATAATTGCAGAATATGCTTTTAGTTTATAACTTAATCAGGGTTGGTGCATGGGCATAGCCAATTCACTTTGAGATACTGTTTGAGGTTTTTGTTAAGAGACTTTTGGAGGATTGTAGGGTTATATAGTTTGGCAACAAATTCCAGGTTTTGCCAATGAAGTTGGCAAACAGGGATTCACCAGCAGAGTTATTAGCTTTGTGGGTGTGGACCAGTAGTTTATCGGCTGACCGTAGGGATCTTAGGTTGCTATTTTTAAGTGAGGGGTATCCCTAGGGTGGTACAAAATTTTGTGCGCTATTAACAGTTGATTGAATTGAATTAAGCTGGGTAGTTCTAGCCACTCTAATTGTTTAAGGTTCTGGCAGTGGTGGGTTCTATAGGTGGAGCCAGTGGTGAATCTGGCAATATGATTGTAGCTATGGGACAGCTTGCCTAGTTCATATTTTTTGAGGTTTGAGAGTACAGGCGAGGCATATAAAAGAGTAGAGATTAGGTGTGATCGAGCGATTGCAGTCCTAGCCAGTGGGGTTAAAAATGTCTTGTTTCTATACAGTGATCCAAGCTTCTTATTGATGGTCTGTATGGTTTTGTTGACCTGTAGGTCAAATTTGAGATTATTGTCTATGATAACCCCTTGCAGTTTGGTGTGATTATCTGGGGAAATAGTGGTACAATTGTTAGATGTGACAGAGAATGAAAGTGTGGTGGATCTACTAGTGGGAGAGAAGAGTAGAAGTTTAGTTTTATTGGGGTTCAGAAGTAGGCGTTGGATGGTGAGCCAGTTCTCAATAGTGTTAAATGTATTTTGGGTTAAGATTTGCAAGTCGGATGGGGAGGTGGCTGAGCAGATGAGAGTGGAATCGTCTGCGTATTGAATGCAGATGGCTTTAGGGATAGCAGTGTGGAGGTTGTTGATAAAAATAGAGAAGAGTAGTGGACCTAGTATGGACCCTTGAGGGGCAACAAGTGTGATAGGTAACTGGCTGGAGAGTTTGCCCTGCCATAGTACCACCTGCTATCTACCAGTCAGGTAGGACTGGAACCACTGGATAGCAGGCTTGTTGAGGGAAATAGATTTTAGTGAAAGAATAAGAAGTTCATGGTTGACCATTTTGAAGGCTTTTGATAGGTCAAGAAAGAGTGCAGAGGTAAGTCTATTGTCATTCCTGTTTTGGTTTATGGCAGTAGTAAAGGAAAGGAGGGCTGAGGTGGTGCTGTAGTATGACTTGAAACCATGCTAGGAGTCAGATAGTAAGTTATTTTGTGAAAGGTATTGCATTAGCTGCTTGTGTACACATTTCTCCATTATTTTGGCTAGTGGGGAAAGAATGGCAATGGGTCTATAGTTGGATATGTCTGAGGAGCTACCACCTTTATGGAGTGGGATGAGTTGATATATCTTCCAGAGGGAGGGATAGCATTTTCAGATAAGGTTCTGTTGATGAGGATAGATATGGGATATGCAATGGCATCTTCAGCTATTTGTAGGTACTCTGCAAGGAGGAGGTCAGTAGCGAGGGTGGTAGGTTTTAGTTTTTTTCAGAAGTGATTTGATAAAACTAGTGGATATTGGTTGGAAGCTAAATTTCAGGTGATTAGTAGGTAGATTAGGCATGTGGTTTAAGTTGGGGGGGTTAGTTGGTTTGCTAGGGATTGGATTGTTTCAGTGAAAAAGTTATTAAAGGCGCTAGCTATGGTCTCTGGGGAACTATGGTTGTAGTTAGCTGGGGTTGGGGTGGAGTGACCTGGACAAAGTAGTTGATTTAAGCCTGCCCAGAACTTTTGAGAGTTGTTGTGGTGTTTTGTAGGAGATTTTGGTAGAAGCTTTTTTTTATCCAGTAAAATAGATTTTTTTGTATCATTCCTGAGTTGACGATATTTTAGATGGTCAAGTGGGGCTTTGGTTGTTCTCCAGCTGTTCCAGGCTCTGTTTCTAGTTTTGATTTTAGCTTTGGTATCTTTTGTGAGCCATGGTGCTATATTTGTTCTAGTTTTTATTGTACATGCTGGAGCATGGGAATCAAGGATACTTAGGAATTTAGTGTTAAAGTGATCTATGGCCTCCTCTAATGTTCGATTTTTTTTAGTTTTGACCAGTCAACTGCCTTTAATTAATTTTGGAATATAGCAGCATCAAAGTTTTTCCTGTTTCTAAATGTTTTATATTTGGGCTGGTGAGGGTTTCCTGCCTTATGTTTTATGATATAGGTTAAACAATGGTCGCTGAGGTCATCAGGGAGAGTATCAGCTGTGTATAGTTGGGGTTAGTTATTAACTAGGATCCAGTCTAGGATACTTTCCTTGTTGGTCGGTTTGTTTATCCTAGTGGGAGAGGTTGTGGTCTGTTTAAACCTAGATAAGTTTATATGAGTGAGGGGGGTTTGGAGGAGCAGGGGTGCCAGTCAGTGTTAAAATCACCAAGAACTATGGTTTCTTTGGGATAGGTAGTGGATAACCAGTAAAGGAAATCTTCTAGGGTATTTAGGTTGTTGCCTGGTGGAATGTATGCACAGACGATATTCAAGTGTTTGTTTTGGTTAATCTGTAGCTTGGTTATCTGGAGTTCCACGTTATTGAATTGGGGAGGTTGAATGGTGTCTCTATTAACAGTTAGAGTATTTTTGTAAAGGACTGCTATCCCACCTCCTTTCCTTGTAGCATGGTCTAACTGGTGAATATTACATCCTGGAGGTAGTATCTCATTGTCAGTAGTACTGGGTTTTAGCCAGGTTTCCGTAAGACACATAATGTCTGGGGAGTGGGTTGCTAGGAGGGCGTGTAGGTTGAGAATCTTATTGTTAATACTTCTAATATTTAGGTGAAATGCTAGGAGGGAACTAGTGGGAGTATTCATGGGTAGCTTGACTGTGGGGGTTGTGGTAGGGGAGTGGAGGTTATTGGGTGTAGGTGGGCCAGGGTTGGGATGAATGTCTACATGTGTTATAAGGTTATAGTGACAGGATATTCTGAGCTTTAGGAGTTTGTTTATAAGCTTTATATAGTTTTTGTCTTTAGGATTATGTTTTGTGACTGTACAGTGGTGGTATTTTATAGAGGGTGGTATATTCAGTGTGCTGGGGAAGGTAAAGTGTTTGGTGTTATGTGTGAAGTTGTGGGTGTCTGACCATTTGGGTAGTGAATACCATGGTCAAGTGTTTGTTCATAGGCAGTGAAATGGTAAAATAGAAACAGTATAGGCATTTGGGTAATTAGTGTTTTTTTTTTTTGCTTGTTTGCATTTTGATAGGGGGTGGGCCAAATTTGATGGATGACTGTGCTAACAGGGTGTGGAAGAATGAGAGAGAAGGAAATGGGTTAAGGGGGCAGGGTTGCTCAATGCTGTGTGAGGTGCTGATTGGTACTTAGCACGAGGGGAGTGGCATAGGAGGGGCAAAATCTGTTTTAGATTTAGCACTAGTGGGGGCGGGTAGAATTTGGGAGCAGGGAGGGGAGCGGAGTGAGCCAAGCGCAGAGAGGGTGAGCGGAGCGGGACTAACACTGACTCTGAGAATTACCTTGGGCTTTTGGTTTGGTTTATATGATTGTATGTAAGCAATGTTTTTGGCTGTACTTTAATTTGTTTTATTCTTTTTTTAATTTTACACCAATTTTCAGGCTAATTTTAATTGGATCCTAGGGGTAAACTAGCAAATGTAGTCAATAAGGAGGGAGCAGAATTACTTTACCAAATTAAAAAGTAAATGCTTGGGACTGGAACACTGTGTGAGTGTAAGGCTGATTCAAAGTAGTATAACCCAATCTAGTGGCAATTAGCTAGATCCATTCACTGTTGTGCATACACCATTAAGCCTCAACAGTTTACAAAAACTAAATTGTAGTTCACCTATTACAATTGAAAGCAAAATTAAGAGATATTCAAAGTACACAACTCTAAAATAAAAAAAAAATAATAATTTTATTGAAGGGTATGTTTTCTTCTCTTACTGGTAGGGGTTTTCTTATTTTTCTTTGTTAAGCTTTTGAGCTGTTAGTCAAATCACCTGCATTTGCTTTATTCATCTGATAAAATGCAAAACAGAGTGAATGTTCCAGCTCCAGGCAGGAAACCATTATAATGGCAAATGTTATTTTGTGGAATTATGTAAAAACATTTCTCCGTTGTTATAAAGTGCAATGCAAAATGTCTCAACACCATTTGCACCCACTATCATCACACATCTCAGAACAGGGTTTTGTCAGTGCACAATAATGTTATTATGCAAACAATGTGCATCTCATTTTAATGCAACATACATGTTAAGTATTAGTCTGCACTTATTTTCAAAATGTTGTATTGTGCTGTATGCCACAGGTATCTCCAATGGCACTTCATTGCTTTGCTAGCACTGCATGTATTGTATATTTCTAATAGCATGTGTTACTTATGTGTAAAGTGCAATACAGAATGTCATGGTTACAGGTATGACCCCCAAAAGACATCACATTTCTGAATGGCATATATTATAAGAGAAGAGCACTGTGTTAACAATGTGTGGTATATCTTATAAAGCAGAAAGCAGAATGTCAGGCAATTAAGCAGCACCACAATGACAAATATTGTTTTCCAAATTATTTTAAAATACTGTATGTTGCTTACGCACAGTAAATTATTTACAGTCAAACACTTTGATATCACTACATTTTTTTATTGAAACAGAAAGAGACACACAGCTGGCACACCTAAAAAAAATGTTTGCTCAATAGTATGCTGTCAGGGAATTTGACAGGGCAGTAGAGACAGCAATGCAGCTATCATCCCAACTGTTCAGCTGTAAGGAGAGGAGCTTAAGGTCCAGAAGTAAAAAAAAAAAAAATTCTACAAAACTGAAAGGGACTTCCAACCAAAGTTCAGCAAGCATGAAAAGTTAAGAATAAAATGTCAATCACTCCCATTACTGCCATTTAAACAACCACCAAATCTAAAGAATCTTCTTATAAGAAGCACACTTAGATCAGAACATAGTCCAAAAAACCCTGCAGCCTTCCAAGATGCAAAACATGCTAGATGATTTGCATGTCTTCCAACATAATTCCATACAACAGAAGTTGCAGTGTACAGGGTTCATTTATATAGATTTATTAAAACATATTACATTTTTGTATAATGCTTCAAGATATTAACATCAAAACCAAAGAAAAACACATAACTAATTACAGTAGTATCTATGCCAGACTGATACTATATCTTCTATTAAGAAATAATGTGAAAAGAAAAAAAATTAAAAAGAAACAAGGATCAAAATATATCTAATAAAACACAACTTTAACCAATAATTATTATCAGATGCAGTCTTGCTAGTTTTCTTCTTTATAGTGACTAACTCATGTTGACAAACATTGTTTAAAATATTTATACATTCCATAAATGAGGGAGTAGTTTCATTTTTCCAATTTCTTGTTGTTACTTTTTGGACAATGGTGGCCAATCCCTAAAGAAGTGCTTTTTACATTCTAGGGACATTTACAGGAAATGGAGCATTGAATAAGACTAATGATATAGAAATATTAAACTTATTTGACCATAATGCTTGCACAGATCCATTAATTTCTTTCCAAAAGAGTTGTAAGACTGTACAATCATATATCATATGTTGCCAATCAAAAAAGATTTACATCTTCAAGACCTGTGTTTTTTTTCTTTTACCTAATTCCTATTTTATGGGGAGTGATAAAAGTTCTATGCAGAAATTTCCATGAAAATATTCTCCAATGTAAGGAAACATTTTCTCTGATGATCTGTCTAGGGGAAGGAAAATCGTGCTTATAGAGACAACTTGAAGGCCCTCATCTTCCTCTTTCAGATGCAAACTCATCCTGTTTCTAATCTTTACAAGCAGCTTTGCCTCCCTCTTCTATGCTTACCCACACAATCCATCTCTTGGTCCAAAGCCCTATCCTTAGTATCAGAAGCGACATCATTGTGGAGAGAATCCTCTTCTGTCCTTCTAAAAATATACTACAAGCCATGAATAATAGAGGCCTGAAACTGCTGTAAAAAAAAAAGGGGGCTTCCAATGGTGTTTGAAAGGATTTACTCAGGATCTCCACTACCAGCACCAGTATGGTGGGGTAAATCATCCAAGAGACCTTCACTTAAGTTCATTACTGATAGGAACGGAAGCTGTTCTCTTCTTGTATAGATATCTTGAATAGTCCTGAAACACTCAAACAGTTCACCTGTCAACTTTAACCCCATGAAGGAGATATGCATTGCTCTACACCCATTCCTTAGCTGTGTAAGAATGCACTTTACGATGACCTGTTTCAGGAACCTTGCATTCTCACACTTTCTCCACACATAGTGAACCTGATCAACGTCTTAATCAATATCTGTTGGAGTATTTAGCACAGCGAGAAATTTATTATAAAAAAAAAATGTCTTTGTCCTATATTTGTTCAGAAATTCCATACAGGCGTAGGTTTCCCTTCTTTGCATATTCTCCAAATCATTCAATTTGTTATGAAGCAGAGAAATCTAATTTTCACAATGCTCAATATGTCTCTGTTTGTCTGTTGTCTGTGACTTACTTGCTAAGTCCTTTTTCTATTATTCTACAGTTCAGCTTTAATCGATCTGATGCATTCTTGTTTATTCAAATGCATCAGATGTCTGGGTGATACAGGAGAAAAAGACCAGCCACTCAGAACTAGGATTAATTCTGACCCAGCTACAAGCAAAATGACTGTCATGCTAGGGCAGCACACATTTTCCAGTCTGATTATTTTGTATCAGATATGACAGTCATGGTTCTTCAATGAGATTTCCTTATATATTTAGAAAGAAGAACAATGGAGGTTAAGCTAATTCAGTTGTTCAGTCTAACAGTTCATGGTGTGAACCTGGATGAGGATTTTATGATACACTATAGCACATAAGAACTTTTCCCTCCAAGTAAAAGACAGTGAGCGCAAATGAGGTATACCAAAGAGCAACAGATGTTTATTTTTCTTTGTAATGCATGATTTGATGAGGAATTAACTTGAATCCAAATTGTTACTAACAGGAACTGTAGGATTACTAGGGGTCGTGTTTTAGCACCTCTGTTTTATTCATGACACGAGTGTAGTTGTTTTCACATAAAGTGGCATTTTAGTTAGAACACTAGTAACATCAAGCTTAGTCAGTAAGACTTAATGTTCTAAAAATGTTAACAGTGTAACAAAACTATGTCAAGAACTGCTACTCTTCATCTCTGTCAGAACCTTAGACTATCACAACACATTTTTTCTTTTTTATTCATTCTTTCATTTCATTTTTCTTTCAGTTAGCTAAACCACAGCCTGCATATTGTATTAATTCTACATTACATCCATAGGTTATAACACAATATTTCATTCTCTTGGTAATCCATGCCTTTCTCGTGGCACATCACTTCACAAGTAAACTGGATATTACTGTAAATTAATACTATCTGTTAACCAAACATCTATCTTACAAAGATTGCTTCTTAGATAGACTAACATATTATAAACTAAAACTTCCTGTTTCACTTCTCTGAATTGATCTAATCTCCTTACAAATCTCTTGCATCGTGATTTATTTTCTCAGTAAAACGTCTCTTGAGCTGTTATCTTCTCTGCGAAGTGAAGGGTGACTAATACAACATGCAAAACTTGTTTTTACATAGCAGAGCAGGACCTTATTTTCTAATAGCTTCAGGCTCATACAATCTGTCTTTCACACTGTCTCTCTCTCTGTCTCTCTGACACACGCACGTACACACTGTGTCTGTCTCGAGGTTTAAAGTCAGATAAACATCTGAGAAATATATTTTTGCCAAACTGGCATTTTTCTAATGACTTTTTTAATCAGTTCGAAATAAATGATATACTTCCCTTTGTAGGCATAATCGGATATTTATAATCCGTATCTAACATCAGTAACCTAGTAACTCATGATGAAAGGTTCTTGCCAGCCTGAAAGCTTAAGTAATTGAACTATTACTTCAGTAATTTAAATATTATGTTGGACCAGCAGAAGGTATTACATTATGTCTGTTCCAGTCTCTTTGTGTTATGTATTACTTCTGTGATGCTGTAAAACACAATGAACAAAGGCACGGCTCCAGCTAAAACCCTTTCCCCATGTCACAGTTCCAGCCACAGAAGTACATTTTTAGTATTTTAGATGAACTGCTATTACCCAAGCTCAACTTTATTGTGTGAGGAAGGGGCATTGGGGGTGAGAAAAGGGCCAGGGAGTGCAAAATATGTGTCTCACGCAAGGCACCAAACTCCCTTGCTACATCTGTGAAGTGGATGGTGGAGGTGGTCAGATAGCTGCAAGAATTATAGTGGCTATCTGGATCAACTCTAAATAAGACATACGTAAAATCAGTAACAAGGAAAAAAGGAAAAACAAGTTCACAGCTATCCACATGTAGTGAGTAAGAGCAAATGAGTTTTCTGGACTAAAATACAAAATTCCATGACTTCTTGTATTTTCTAGTGCATAGTCCAAATTCTGGAATTGTTTGGTATTTCTCTGAAAATGAAAAAAGTATCCTTGACTACATTGACTGGAGGCAGTGATGTCTGCCATATGGAAACATGATAGATTTAGCAACATCACCCAACTAATATTAGACATGATTTTGTTGGAATTAAAATAATTGGTGTGGTTAATATCTTTCAGCAAGCATGTATTCTCAATGGTTCAAATGTCATCTGCAATCTGGGCTTCTATGCAAACACAGTTACTTCTTTGGTGTTTAATTCCAAGGTAGATGCATTTTATGTTGATTTCTTTCAGGTATTTGATCATATTGATCACAACTTAGTTATTAACAAGCTGATAAATCTAGGACTAAGGACTCTGTTAATTACTTGCCTTTAGAATAAAAAAGGTTTGGGGATGTTAAAGTCAAATATGTATCCACTTTCTTGTGGTGTCCCACAAGGATCATTTTTAGGTTACTGTGTCTTTAATTCACATTTGACTTCCATGTCGTTTGATTTAAGCATTTTTGTAACATTTATGCAGATGCTAACAAGACAGGGAAGCTTGTGACTAGTCAAAATCAGCAGTGGCATGAACTACTTCCCTCATTTTGTATGCGGAGTCAGCACCGTAGTCATTCCTACATATCACAAACACATGTATACTCACACCTACGGCCAATTTAGAGTATCCAGTTCAGCTACTGCATGCCATTCAAATGTGGGAGGAAACTAGAGTACCCAGAGAAAAAATGCACAAACCCAGGCAGGGCATGCAGACACCTCAAAGAAGGCAGGGCATCCAAGAATCAAACCAGAGAATCTTCTTGTTGTGAGGCAACAATGCTGTCTGCTGCATGACTGTGGCCCCCCTTTGGGCAGTCAGAATGATGTTATTATACTTCACAGGGCTTCACATGAATTTCAGGCCCTGGGGAAAAAGGCATGCTAATAAGTGTTAACAAAAGTGAATTGATGGTATTTGGTTATTCACAAGTTGAAAGTTATTACCTTTGCCTCCTTGATGGACAACAGATAGGAAAAACAATTACAACCTCTAAACCTCTTGAGGTATTAATTGATGTCAAGCTTACATTTACCAACCATACTTTTAATTAGAAAAATGAAGCTGTAAATGTTGGGGTGTATCAACAGATTTGCAAACCTCCTAACCCCCCACCAAAAAATGTACTTCTTCCATTACTTGTTAGTATCATAAGAATAAAAGGAGAATTTAGAAATCTGTTGATACCCTAGCAAATGCATTTAATAAAAATTTAGAAAAGATGCAAAATAGATTTAATGATTTAGTTAAAAGGGACCAACTCCTTTATTACAACAGGCTAAAAGTATTTAATTCATTTACAGTCTTACAGTATTTGCAAATGGTGGCACTTTATGTTTTTTATGCCTGTAAAAATCCTTTCCAATGCAAATGCTTGGGTCTAAAATCTTCATGTGTACATGTGAATAACAGACTTTTAAAGGAATTTTAATGAATGTAAAAATAACTATGAAGTGGTTCTACAGCAGAGTAGCTCAGCATTGGAACAAACGTCCCATTGCAATTAATGGCAATCAGACTACTGAATTATTTTAGTGATGTCTGAATTGAGTTTATGGGCATAACTGGCAGTCTAAGACAGACAAAGACCCTAACCTATAATGTTATTTTGATCCTCCCCCCTGTCGCTCGTCTTGTGTATTCAAATAAGACAATGAGGCTTGAGTGTTTGTTTAAGTAGTTTATTACACACAAACACATCAGGATGGATGACTGGAACATTAAACTTAAACAAACTAAATGACTGCTACACACATACATGCTCTCACTCCGGCTAGGGTTACCACCTGTCCCACTTTGCGAGGGACAGTCCCTCTTTGGCAGTTGTTGTGTGCAAAAAATGAAAAAAAAATGGAAAATGTCCTGAGATTTTAATTATTATTTATTTTCTATAGTTTATGTAATAGTTGCATTAAACAGTTATTCTGTATCAAAAAACACCTATGTTATAAGAAACAACATAAAAAAAACAAATGCTAACTTAATAAACTTTTTATTCAGGGCAAAACTGGAGTTCACTGTGCTTTGTACTGGCCCGTTGCAAAATTGCTTAAAAAAAGGCTCTGTGTAGCAATCACAAAATAAATAACTCCGGCTGTTCACTCAAAATGGCACTCTTGCTTGCATGTGTTCAGTACTTATATGCACATGCCCATAGACTGGAAAGGTTCTTAAAGATACAGCACATACTCTGATCTACACCCCCCACGCACACACTTTACACAAGTTTTCTGTTTTAACCTGGATTGTACAAAACTTGACTTGCCATATTCTATTGTAAATATAAACAGATTATATTTAAGTTTATATTTCATTTTTTATGAGGAAAAATACTGCAGTCACAGTAATGGCAAGGCAGCATGGGGATTTGTTTAATTTCCCAAGAAAATTAAAAGAATTTCAGAACTCAGTTGTTAAACCTAAGACTGTCAGTATTAACAGGCCAAATAAGAAATAATACCTGATAAGACACAGTTCAGTATATAACATCATGAGAAGCAGTAATTTCATGTAAACCCAATGCTAATGTTCCTGGCCACTCCTTAAACCTAAAACTGCACTCACCCCAAACCTAAGTTCTCTTCCCACTCCATAAACATAAAATTCTCCTCCTACTCCTTAACCCTAAACTGCCCCTCTGTTCCCTAACCTTAAAACTTTAATTCCACTCCCTAAACCTAACTCCCCTTCTGATCTCTGCCTGAGACCCTAAGCTACACTTTCACTCTTTCTCATTCCCTGCCTATGGCTGCCGCACTTACCTTGCTTGAACTTGTATAATGTATTCATGCAAGGTGCAGCAACTCCTGTCTCGCTGCAGTGCTGCTGTGCCTCACCTGAACTCACATTTGAGTTCAAGGCATGAGCGATAGACACTGCAGGCTGTAAGATGCTTGAGTCCCTGGCTTCAAGATAGTGGTCTTTGAGTGCCTGGCACTCAGTTGCTAGTAACAGACCCAATGTAGCATTGTCTGGTCACTCATTCATGATTACTTTAAGGAACAACTGTAATTCATAGACATAGCATTTCATTATTTCATTATTTCATAGCTCATCAGTGATGATGCAATCCCCTCTCTCTACCTGGTTCATTGTCTCTCACAGTCTGGCTGGACTGGTTACACAGAGAAGACATAAAAAGAAGAAATGGATACATTTTGGAGAAATATCTTGAAGATCCCAAGGAACATAACAAAGATGCTAAATGGAGAGAAGAAGTAAAAGAAAGAATATGAAGTTCAAATGTACAGGATATGAAATGGGATGAAGTAACAGTCAGAGAGATTGAAGCAAAATTAAGAAAAGCTCCTAATTGGAAAACCTCAGGCCCAGATGTAGTACCTAACTTCTGGCTAAAAGTATTAACATCTTTACATGAACATTTAGCCATGAGTAAGAACTATTTATATGCACACCCTGACCAGACACCAGCCTGGTTAACAACAGGGAAAACAATAATCCCACTTAGAGTGAACCTGCAAGCTATCCTAAAAACTATAGACCAATAACTTGCTTTCCTACAACATAAACTATACACTGGAATTGATGCTGACAGAGTTTACAGTTATTTAGAAGAAAACTCAATCATG
Organism: Protopterus annectens; assembly: GCF_019279795.1. Classification (NCBI taxonomy): domain Eukaryota; kingdom Metazoa; phylum Chordata; order Ceratodontiformes; family Protopteridae; genus Protopterus; species Protopterus annectens. Next base: position 1,555,223,746 of record NC_056732.1, on the reverse strand, counting down.
GCAATAGAACAAAAGGGTAATAAAAGAAAGCCATATGGAACAAAGGATCATTTGTTGTTAAATGTAGTGATAATGGAGAACTGTAAAAAGGGGAAGAATCCAAGTACGGCATGGATAGGCTATAAAAAAGCATTTGACAGTATCCCACATTCATTCATAAAAGAGTGCTTAAAAATGTGTACGATACACCCTACACTGATCAATTACATTACAGCAACCATGAAACAGTGGTAGACCACTTTGCAGTTAAGCCATGATAAGGGACAAATTATTATTCCAGGGATAAAAATTCAAAGGGGGATATTCCAGGGTGACTCTCTGTCACTGCTGCTATTCTGTCTTGCCCTTAACCAGTTAAGTTGTCTACTTAACAGATTAGGTCATCGCTACAATTTGGCTCCCAGAAAACAACAAAGTGTAAAAGACTTCTAATATTCTTTTTGTAGGTGATCTAAAAGTATAGTTCTTCAGATGAGGAACCAAAAGCACAACTGCAAGTGGGCAAAACTTTATCAGATGATATAAGAATGTCATTTGGTTTTGATAAATGTGCAAAAGCAACCTTTAAACCAGGAAAGCTGCAGCACCAAGAAAACATCAGTTTGGGACAGGAATGTGATATAAAAGAACTTGAGCAAGAGAGATTCTATAAGTATTTCGGACATGATGAAGAATGAACAATGAAACATAGACAGATGTGAATAAAACTTAGGAATTTAGCCTAGTACCTACCTATGAACCTATACCTATCTCAAACAAAGCTCCTCATTAGCACTCTTCAAGAAAAATCTTGATGATTGGATGGAGATAAGAAATTCACCCCGGGGATCACTTCTGTGGCTCTGCTTGACAGTGGCATAGGAAAATAATTTTCTTGGGTGGCGAAAGCCAGGGTACCTTTTGGGCCAATACCTATGAACCTATGAATATTTTAGAAGACTTAAATTAATACAGAAAACAGGGTTGACATCTATGAACAAAGTCTAAGCTATAAACCAATTTGCTTTTCCTGTCCTAACTTACAGTTTTGAAATGATTGACTGGTCCCAAAATGCGTTGGATAGGTTGGACAGGAAAACAAGAAGGATGCTTTATGCTCATCAAATGATTTATAAAAATAAGTGCATACCAAGATTATATATTCCCAGTTCTTAAGAAGATATGGTCCTCCTTGAAATTGATTTCATGTTAGAGCTGCAATCGTGGGATTGCATACATATCTGCTGTCCTCACAAGACCCAAATGTAGTGAAAGTTTTGAAACATGAGGAGAATAAGTCTAAGATAACTTCCCTGCTTAGTTTAGCAGAAGCATATCAGTGGCAAGCAGGAATGGAAATCAAACCAGAAGTAGATAAAAATCAGGCAGCAACTGAATGTGCCAAAAAAATAAAAGAAAGAATATAAGGTGAAGGAGGAGATGAGAAGGCAAGAAATGTGGAAAATGCATAAATATAGTTGCAGGTATAGAAAACTCTTAGAACAACCTCATGTTGATCAGGATTGAATGCAGGAATGGTTAAGGAAACAAACGATTAATATTGGTGGCCCAAGACAGTAGATTACATACACATTGGTTTACATAGTACATTGAACATGTGAGAGAAACAGACAAATGGAGTTGCTGCACCTTGCATGGATGCATTATACTGTAAAACAGATTGGAAACAGTTGCACATCTTGTTGCTGGTTATGATATACTAATGGCAGAAGGAGTGTATACTGAAAGACATAATAATGTGGCAAGACTGTTCCACTGGAGACTGAAGTAGCTGAAAAACACTGGAAACACAAGCCACAAAGCATCACAGAAATGTTGAAGTTTATATCACATGGGATCATCCACTACCAACAGTTCAAAAAATAGATGTGAGAAAACCAGATATAGTAGTCCATGAAAAGAAGACAAAAGTAGCATTGATAATTGAAAGTGGTACACACACTGATTACAGTGTTTTATGTACAGGAGACACAAAGTCAAAAAATACTAGGATTTGCTGGCAAAAAATGAGGGCAATGTGGAAGAACGATACCCAGACAGTTGCAGTAGTAGTAAAAGTAATGGGTCTTCTAAAAAAAAGAATTTACAATCATACTTAGATATGTTATCGATACATTTAAGTCCGAATTGCAGAAGGAGTCATTACTGGGCACATTCTGGGTGCTGCAAAGAGCACTTCTGGCTAACATCAAAGACTGAAACAATACTAATTTCATGATTTTTAATCATACTTTGACTTAGGAATGGAGTCCATTCCTGTCATGGTATTAGAAACCCAAATGACTTGGAGAAATTAAAAAGAGTAAATCTAGCTATGTGACAATGCAATCCCATCTAGCTGGTTCATTGTTTCTCACTCTCTGTGGCTGGACTGGTTGCATAGAAGAGACATGTGATATAAGAGGCATAGCTAGGGTGGGACGAACAAGGTAGATATCCATGGTGCAAAGTGCTGGGGGCCACAGTCAGCAGATGCAAGCAGTTTCAGTGGGGAAACAAGTAGCACACTCTGCTTTGGAGCAGAAGAATTTGGGTTCTATTCCCACACAAGGTAGATGGATTGCTGACAGTGCAATGCAGAATGTGTGAGTGTGTGTGTGTGTGTGTGTGGGGGGGGGGGGGTGCTGCACTTCTGCATGTTCCGTCCTTCAGATGAGATATTAAACTGAGGCCCCATCTGCTTGGGTTGGTGGTAGCTCAGGTGGATGTGAAAGATCCCATGGCACCTATTGAAAATAGTAGGGGAAATTCCTGAATACCATGGCCAAATTTCCTCTACTAGAATAAATACCATCTTAGGTCTCCCCTGAAAAGGGGTTACTAGCCTAGTGAAACTGATCTGGTAAACAAGCAATAAATAAATAAATAAATACATGAATAAGAACTGCCAATCAGTCCTTAGAGCATTACTGGGATTCCAAATACCGGTACTGCATTGTCATCAGGACTGAAGCCCATTAGCGCTTTGTCTATGGTATAAACTGTAGTAGCCGCTTGCTACTAGTGTAGCAAGTGGTTTACTACAGTTTAAAAACAAGAGTTTTTTATGAGTTTGAGGATCTTTTTGGAAGGTTTTCAACTACAAGAGGACCTTTAAGTTGAGGAGGGCATAAGATCAGGGAATGACAAATCAGTGTTATATGTCCAATGAGAAAACAAAATACAGTATGTTTTATTACAGGCATAAGTGCAAAAATGGTTACTTACATAGCAAATGGTCAACTATGCACACGCACACACACACACACACACACACACACACACACACACACACACACACACACACACACACACACACACACACACACACACACTTTTGAAGTATCCTGTGAGACTGACCTCTCTCTCTTATACTCCTGCCTAAACTTCATATGCCCAGATTGTAAGGCAGGGACTTAGTCAGCCAATAACCACCACTGTTTTGGAATCATACAAGGAATGCCAAAAACAATTTAAGTTTGGCTCATCTTGGCAGGATAAATGCCTAGAGAACTCTCCAGTCCAGGGTAAGAAGAAGAATGAGCAGGTGGGCTGAGGCTTTGTTTGTGATAAACCGTTTGGCAGTTTGTAAGATCTAGTAAACAGTTAATTTCAGTAATATATGTACTTGAAAGGGTAGGAATCTCTTTTTGGCAGTTGCTTTGCTAGCACACTGCCCATAAAAGCTTCACATTATTTAACAACATAGCCAAGCTACTTTTGAAGTAGCCTGTGATGTGCTGTTATTACACATTACAGAATTGCTGGGCATTTTTTCTAGAAATAACTCCTGAGACAAGTTGGTACCATATTACTTTATTGTTACCTTTCAATAGGAGAAGCTTGAGTTGTTGGATTTAAAGAATGTGGCATAAACATCATAGGGTCCAAAACAGAATCTGTGGCTTACAGCTTATTTATTAAATTTTTGTTACCCGGATAAGTGGGCTGGTGCACAGAACCTTTTCAACACTGACTTGGGCCTTAAAGACAAGACGGTATGAATTTATTACAAAAGCACAATAGCATCAGATACAGTTGATTACATAAAGAGGAAAAGCAAAGAAAAGATACACACAGATTACAAGAACAGCAAAAACCAAGACACAGCTATAACAACAACATACAAAACTGAATGAACAGTAATGTGATCGTGAACAATAACGTAAGTGCATATCAAATATAACAAGCCATGAAAGACAATGAATTCATAAGGAGTATTAACTGCTTTTGCCAACAACCTGCACAAGCAATAAATACTTACTTTATTGGACCATGTTAAAATCATACAATCAATATTCAATGCTATAAATATCCAGAATATATACAAATATGTGCAATGGAAGTGCCCAACCAGCAGTTAGTAGTTAACATTTATAAGCAGCCTTAAAGCAGCCATCTACAAAGATTGCAGGACTTAGACTTAGAGAGTATTTGTTCTCTTGCTGTGAAAGTGACAGTAGGCTAACCAGTATCTTTGTAGCAATTGCACTTGTATTCTAGTAATAGATTATCTCTAAAAGCTTATTTGAAGGGTAGAAGTTTGTCTAACATCTTAATATCTTCAGGTATACCATTTCACAAAGCTGTCATTAACTTATCGAAAACCATTTCACAGATCAAATAAGGAAGGGTAGCTTATGTAATAGAAGAATGCCCTAAAATTGCTCATAAGAGACTAGAGATGACCTCTAAATTGCGATCTGCCAAGTAACAGAGTACATTAGCCATCATTCTAAACAGTCTAAACAAAAACTCCACTCCCTAGAAGCTCTTTTTACCCTTGAGAATGCTGATGTCTGTGCAGCCACTGAGATGTGGTTTAAAGCCGCGGAGAGCACACCAGCAGTCCAATGTTATAATGCCTTCCACACACTTAGACTTCAGAGATAGGGACTAAAGGTGGATGTGTCTCTAGTTACATAAAAAATAAAAATACTTCAAGGCCGGTCTAAGAGGACAATGCACTTGAGCTGCTCCACATTCAAATCACCATAGGTAAAATCTAATACCACTTCCTTGCAAGCTATAGGTCCTCCTCTTTGACCCAGGAAACCCATATGATGTATTTAAACTTATTAGAAACATTAACCATCCAATCCAATACCCATGGGAATCCTGTATGACACTAAACATACATGCACAGTGATTTCTGGATTTTATAAACACAAACTCCCTGGACCAGATAGTCGATACGTCAACAAGGGGTGCAACCATACTGGATCTGGTCCTTACTAATATGGGAGATTGCTGCACACCCCCTACTGTAATGCCTTCCCTGGTAAGGTCAGACCCCAAAATGGTCTCCATTGAAGTAAAAATACTTGGACCCCCAGCTAAACTGGGAATATTCAGGAACTATTCTAAAGCTAACCTCCTGCTTTTAAGTGAGAACCTGGCAAAATTTCAAGCCCCCATAAACCCTGAGAACACTTCTGCCTATCCAGGACTGTTCACAGAAACCCTGTACATGCATGTTAATAGTTGCAGAGACAGCTGTACCCACCAGTTAGAAGTATAGAACTAACTCAAAAAACAAACCACACTGCTGGAATCACAAAATCAATAAAATGTATGACAGCAAGAAGAAAAGCGTGCCAAAATTAGGAGGTGCCATTCTCATCAAACTAAACATACAACTCAGAGGACAAATAAAGTCTATCAAAGCCAAATGTGAGGTATGTTTGTCCTCCCAGGCCAAGGACAACTACAAAGCATTCTTTAGCTATGTCTGCAACCTCAAAAGCAATACACAGTTGTGTGCAGAGATCATTGTAAATGGAGCCACCTATACTGAACCAGAAGATATAGCAAATGTCCTCACTGATAAATTCAGCTCCAACTTTACTCCTCTCTCTCCCTCAACCTTCCCTCAGGAAATATCATCAAATATAACTCCCCCCTACTATCAGTGGGGAACAGGTCCTTAATGCTCTCTCTAAGACCAAGAACACTGCATCAATGGGCCCAGACAATATCCCAGGATGCCTTATAAAAAGCATGAAACAAGACCTATCAGAGCCTCTGGAATTACTATTTAACTGTAGCCTCCAAACAGGCTTCATGCCTCATGAATGCAGAAAGGCAACAGTCATCCCTCTGCACAAAGGTGGACCATCTACAAACCCTGGAAACTACAGACCCATAGGCCTCACTAGTCTTATTTATGTAAAGCCATGGAAAGCATTATCATGGAGATGATCAATAGAGATATAGTAAACCTCCAGACACTGGACCCAACCCAGTTTGGTTTCGTCAAGGGCAGATACCGCCTACTCAACCTGGTGGACTTCTTTGAGAAGGTCAGAAAAGCAATAGATGAGGACAAAATCATTCACACTGCTTACCTTGACCTGGCCAAGGCATTTGACACGATACCCCACTTGGGCATTGTTAATAAACTCAAGAGGTTAGGTACAAATACGTATGTCACCTGGCGGATAGCCAACTGACTCACAGATAGGACCTAGGAAGTTAGAATTGGGGAGTCCACCTCCACAAAGAGGCCAGTCACAAGTGGAGTCCCTCAGGGATCAGTCCTAGGACCACTCTTTTTTAGCATATACTTCTCAGAAGTCAAGGCCAATGTCAGTGGCCTCTGGCTGATTACATTTGCAGATGATTGCAAATTAGGAGCTGTCATTGAATCTCACACTGACACAAATGTTCTCCAGGAGGGGCTGACAGACAAACAACTGGTGTCAGAGCCATGGACTAAAACTAAATGCCAAGAAATGCATAATAGTATCATTTGGAAAGTCATCCATCCCTGGTTACTATCATATTGACAACACACCTCTTAGAGTTGACCCAGTAGTCAGGGACTTAGGGACACACATAGATAGTAATCTAGCCTTTGATCATCATGTGTCTACAGTGGTGAGGAAATTATTCTATGTTGTGCAACTTATAAACAAAGGTATGGCATCAAAGTCCAAGGAAGTCATTGTTGCACTGTATTCGGCATTCATCAGACCTATCATTGAGTACAATGCCCCCTTTGGTATGTACCTAACCAGGCATAGCCAACAACTGGAACATCCACAGAGGTTGCTCATTAAAAGAATACAGGGCATAAGTAATATGCCTTATGCAGACCGTCTCAAGGCCCTATCCCTGTATTCTGTCTCCTACAGGCTTTTGAGGGGAGATTTATGCCTGGTATACAGGGCATTGTCAGACCTCACTCTGATGGACCTCCTGCATATCCACAAAACAAACAGAACCAGTATTACCCTTTCTAAAGACTTAAACCTTGCCTGTGATATAAATAAGATCTGCTGGACAGACAAGCATGTATCCCAGAGACTACCCAATCTATGGAACAGACTCCCCGTTCATGTGAAGCAGAGCTCCTCCTTAACCCAATTCAAGTGCAACTTGGACATTTGGATGGGAAACCATAAATTCATCCTTGATCTGGCACCTATGTCTCTAATGCAAACAGGTATTCTGTAAATGGTTAATCTCCCAGGCTCATGCTTACATTTAGCAAGGGTGTCAGAACTTGTCAGAGAATTGGGATGCATGGCTAGGCTTAAAAAGGCCCTTGTGGTCATTAGCCTAGTAAACACCCATGAACCTATAAACCCGTTCAACAGATTGTAATTTAATGTGCTAGGTAGATGGATGATTCCTGCAATAAGTAAGATACGCCTGTTAGATTTAGCAGCAATAGTGGTGTTCCTGATTACTGGCTAAGTTGATAAACCAAAGAACTTTATTCTCACTAATTTGTACTAGTGTGGTGCACCATGATAAATAAAGTGCAATAATGAGATATCAAACTACTGTCTAGGAAGGAGGACATTAATGGCAATGGGACTTCTAGTATTAACAGTTAAGAAACTTGAAATTTTGTAGGCAGTTTTCATTTGCTGATGCACCTTGGAAAACTTAGCTTTGACATCTATCTTGAAAGATAGATTTCTGCTGAGAGGTGACTGGTAGAGGTTAGTTTAAGGAGTCAGTAATGCAAAAGTTGTGTTTTCTGCTAAGTTTTCTTTGGGTGCCAAAAGGTTTACTATCACATTGTCGAGAATGGATGCTCCGCAGATAGAAAAATAAACTACAGATGTCCAAATTTCCATGTTGTCGAGCATTCCATGTTCGAAATTCATATCAGCGCATACTACTGTGCATTTGCTGATATGAACTTGAAAAACTGCGCAGAGATCAGGGTGCAGTGCGGTGTGGCATATTCATCCCTTTCCTCACTGTAGTGTGATCTTGGAGTTGAAATATATAGGTAGCAGGGGGCATAGGGGGTGCAGGCCCCCACAAAGGGGTATAAGGGGGCTTGCCCCCCTCCAGCAAAACCATGATGTAAAGTACAGGAGATTCATGTAAGTTTGCTCCTGTATGGAAGTCACATGCTCTGTTCGACAACAATGTTGAATCTGTTGACTTTGTTCAGCTGATTCAATCAACATTATGTGCAGTCAGATATTACACATTCATCCTTTTCTTCAATGTTGTGACCGGAAAAAGGTTTTGCCAGTCGACATTTTGATAGTAAACTGTGCCAAAAAGCATTACTGTAGTTTTATTGGTATTGGTGGTGAACTTATAATTGTGTAGTCATTTTTGTCTTGCTGAGAAGTCATGCTATGCTTCATTATTAAGCCAGACTGCATGTTTGTTTGTTGTAATGAGAACACAATCATCTATTTACATTAGGCAGTTCAAATGGAGATGGTCTGACAGTATGTTGTTGTTGTTATAAAGAGAAAAAGAATAAATGTCATAGCACTGGAACCTGTAAAACACCTTGATGTCTGGTGCCACTTAGGTAGTGATTATATGAGCCCAATATATAGAATAATCTATCTTTCAGGTACTTCCTGAACCACTGAACAAACCCATTAGAAAATGCCAATGTCAGCTTTTTTAAGCACAAAGTTAGGGTCAGCTTTTTAAAAGAGCCCTTTAAGATCAGGAAAGGTAGCTCCTGTAATGTTGCCTTGCTCCGTATTGTTGAAAATGTGACCAGTAAAGAGTGTAAATGGCAGTTAGAGTATTGAAAGTAGGGCAGATACCATGCTGGGCATTTGAAAGTGTACTATATTTTTCAGATATCTGAGTATTTGATTATAGACTTTAGAATCTTGGTTATAGCATAGAGAATGACAACAGGACAGAAATCAGAAGGGTATGGAAGAGATGAACAGTTAGCCAGTGGTATAACACATGTATGCTTGAAAGTGTAAGAAATGATATTGGTGGTTAATTAATTAACTAATTATTGATCTAATCTATGTAACAAATAATATGACCAATTGGTTTTTCCTCCCATATTTTATCCAACTCATATTATTATTTTTCATTGCAATGTACTATGAAACATAGGTTCTATGTTCTACTCTTTACACTTTTTCACTCCTGTTTTTTGTGTTACATGATATTTTGTAATTTAAAATATCTGTAATTGATTTTTTGAAGGATTGTGATTGTGGAGGTTTTCTCCCACAGCCTCCATTGAAAATGGGTACTTTTTGGCCTATTCAGACTTTCCTAGTAAACAAATGTCAAATAAATAAATAGTGAAAAATTAAAAATGAAAGTGAGGGGCTAACATAAAACATCACTTGGTATTTTAAGAAACCAGATTTTCAAGCATGTTTGTATTTCTGTCCAGCTTTTCTCCTGAAGTAGAAAGAAGGCTATGTTCTTACAAGATTTTGGCTGAGGAGGATCAGAGCTTAGAAAAGGTACCCATAGGTATTAGAGAGTGGAATATGCCACCTTTTATGGAAGTTAGTACATCTGAGCTTAGACAACTGATGCAGTTCAATTCTGGGAAGATTTTTGAAGTTCCGATTTATTTTATAGCTTTAAAAAAATGTTTGGGTTGTCTTAGGTATGAAACCTGTAAGTTCCTAGTGCAATCTCTTTTAGCCTTCTTAATAGTTAGCTGTGTTTATTTTTTTAAGTGCTGGTACCTTTCAAATTTAGGGATAGAAGAAGTTTCCTTTTTCCAATCAGTTCCAGCAGCATCCCTGCTCACCATGGATCTTTTAATGTCTGTAGTGAGCCATGGGGCATAATTGTATTTTACCCTTACTTTCTTAATTGGATGAAATCTGTCTTGTAATAGAAGCAGCATGTTATAAAATGTTGATAAGGCAGTTGTAGGGTCTTACATAGACAGACTTGAGACCAGCATAATTAGGCCATCTTCAGAAGGAATATCCAGGATTGTTCTTGTTGATAATCTAAAATGGCTTAGGCCTGGGGTATTTAAAGGTATAGGTTGAGAATATAGAGCAGGGGTCACTTAAGTGAGTTTGACACCACTTTCAGGATGTGTGTTTTGTCAGGTATATTTGTAATAGGTATGTCAAGCTAGGAGCTGTTTGTGAAGTTATGATTTGATCCTGTCCCTTCTCAGACAGGATGTGTTGATTGCTGGTAAGTTACAAGATTGTTAGGTTGGGGTTTTACTAAATATTTCCAGTCCAGGTCAAGATGACTATGATAAACCGAAATGCTGCCAGCCCATCTAGCTGGAATTTTGAAAATAATTATATGTCATTTGAAAATAATATGATTTATATAGAAATGTGATACTGCCAGCTCAGCTAGATAGAATTTTGTAAATAATTCTGTCATTTGTGAATAGTAATATGATTTATATGCTTGCCTTACAAATGTAAGAAAACGGTGTTATATGCTGAGCTTCAAAAATGTAACCACAGTGCACCCTGCTGGGAAAGAGCAGAAATGTGTATAATCTATATGCCAATGCAAATGTATGTTTTCTTAGCAGAAATTGGGACATGCAGAGTTAACTTGTAAAACTCTAAGAAAATAAGTTGATAAGTAAAGAGTTTTATGATGTGCTATAAAGTTAGTTTACCTCATCTAAGAGACAGGTTCTCTAGGCTAGGGACTTCTTTCTACTGTCTGGAAACAGAAGTAATTACAAGCTTCCAAGTTAATTGTTTTACTACTTTCAGTTTTAGGCAAGCTTCTAAGAGAGAATTGTCAGCTTCTGAGAGATACATATTTTTAACAGAGACATGTTAAAAATTGAGTTCCTGCTAGCCTGGAAAATTTAGGCAGAGGTGACAAGAATGATGTAATCTGAGATGATTCAGCAATAATGTGTACTATTAATTTAAGAACTATCTCAGAGAGAAAGCCAGTGCATTTTGTATTTGTCTCTGGATCTGTAAACATCCATTCAGCACTTCTCATCTGTATTTGCCTGGCTCTGTAAGTAAGTTATTTAGGTACAGCGATTTTTCTTAGAGATAGATAGGAATATAGCAAGAGTAGTCTAGATGTTTTCTGTATTTATGTGAGACTGTTCTGCTGTGTTGTTTTAAAAATATTTCCTGGATTCTGAACTCTGTTGTCACTGTTTTGAGTTAATGAGTATTGTCTTGGGTTTTATTATTTATTATTAAATATATTTAAACTTATTAATTGTGGGTTGTTTTGTGTAGCGATATATACACTCTTAGCGTACTTGCATGTATTTGGTAACACTGTTCAAGCCTCTCCTAAATTGCCTTCAAGTCTTAGTCACACTTACCAATTGGATAACAGTAGCATTGCACAACAGAATTGGTCATCTCTTGGGAAGGGTCTTAGGTAGCTAATAAGTAAGTAGTGGTTGGTGGCAGTAATTACTACCTTTTAGTCTGGGCACAAGGGGCATAGCTAGTGAACCTGTGCCAGCCTTCCCCAGGAGTGTCTGTGTGTTTGTATATAAATCAAATCTCAAAGTATGTGTTTGTCAGCTACTTGGGCATTGTCATGAAGCACAGGTTGGTCAGAGAGAATGCTGGAGGTTTTGGTTTGACCACTCAGCTGAGATCTGAACCCTATAGTGGTGCCAGTGGGGAATCTTATTGGGGATCTGGAGAGAGAGGAAGAAACCAGCCCCAGGCTTGACTGTGATCTCTGTGTGCTCTTAAGGGGAATTGTACTTTACTGTGTGTGTACTTATCATCCTCCCAATGTGCACCCTCACTGGTCTTAGTGGTAAGGATTGAGGCTCCTTGATTACTGGGCCAGAGCAGGGGCATCAAGATCATAATAATTTTGTTGTACTTAATTGAATTTAGATTTTTTTAACAGTTGTTTTAACAGGAGAAAGCAGAGAAGGTGGGTGAATATAGACAACTGACAGTAGAATTTTTGTGAAGCCACTTAGTGAGATCTAACCTAGTAACCAGTTGGGATCTTAGTCAAATGAACTATTGCTTTTGTCATGAATAGTGGAAAGAGTTTGGCTTCATTATGAACAAGCTGAAGAGCTCCTTCATCATACCTTGCCCTGTCACTGTTGTCTGAAAAGATGTGACAGTTATTCAGGAAATGTAGTGGAATGATGAGGAATCTTTCAGCCACGACTCTGTAATAGTTATCACCTCAGTATGGTAATCATCTTCCCAGGACTATAGTTGAGGCCATTTGTTGTCAATATTATAGATGTTCATGTAGGCTAGAAAGGGATTGTCAGCAACAGTGGTGTGCATAGGATAGGGAGTAGAAGTTGAGCCTGGGTTAGGATGAATGTCTACAGAGATAAGTAGAAGGGGTGGGATAGCAATGAGGAAAATCTTGGAAATTGTCTTTTGGGATTTATGCATTGCAGTGGATTGTGATAGTTTCAGACAAAGCAGATAAGTAGATTTACATAAAACATTACAGTTGGGAATAATGTATCGATTCTGTTTTTGGTCTGTCTTTAAAAACATAAAAAGATCTGTGAAATTAAATGCAATTCAGTGAGGTGATAGAGCCAAGCAGGAGATAACTAAATGAAATGTGAGGTCAATGTAGGCTGGAGGTGGTGTGAAGTCAGAATAAACTTTATCCCAGCAGCAGGGCTGCCTTTGGGAAGTAATAATTCTTCCAACAGCAATAGGCTACACCTAGGCAAGATATGAGTCTCAGATACATACAGCTTTGTAATACCATTTGTGTGTGTGTGTGTGTGTGTGTGTGTGTGTGTGTGTGTGTTTGCGTGTGTATGTTTGCGTGTATACATTTTCACCCATGGAACTAGCAGCACCTGTATTTTACACATACTATTATTGATTTATTTATTTTTGTTAAATAGTATTTTCCAGGCATGCATCATTGGAAGTAAATGTATGACATGACTTGCCCAAGGACTTGGCAGGTGAGTGATTTGGGGGACTCCCCAGATGCTTCTTGGGCTAGTGAGCTCTGTCACACATTAACAAAGTGATTTCAAGAAGAAACATGCAGCTCTAATTATAAGTGAGACCCCAACAGGAGTTGGCATAATGGTTAAAGTGTTTACCTCAAAGATACAAGACACAGGATTTGATTCTCACCTTTCAGGGAAAATTGGCTAGGCTTAGAAAAAAGGCCCACAAGGGCAACTAGCCGATACTTACCTATAACCCTATAATATAACAGTGGGCAGACCAGTTAAACCTTGGTCATCTAGACTCTGTTAATCATTTATTTAGTGTATATTCCTGGCAAAGAAGTATACAAAGCATCTCCGGCAAGGAACGCGACAAAGGTGAAAATTACGGAGTGCAAGACGGGCTGTTTTGAATCAGTTATTTAGTGGTAAGCACCAAACAGCTATATTCTTGATGCGCTGATCAGCAGTCAACAATTAGCTGAGTCTTAGACTCTTGGAAATTAATGAAAAAGAAACAAATCTTGTGCTAACGTAGTCAACAGTAAAATAGGCAACAATTCTTTCAAAAGAACCAGACTGAGATTCAATGCAGACAACGCTCCTAGCCTTAATGCAGCTGTTAGTATTAATCCTATTTTAAAAGGAAAACAAATGAAACTATAATAGACAGATTTGGATCACTTTATGCATTTTACATATTCTAAATATGTTGTATTTGTTGTTCATTTTGAAGAAGTTTGATGTTTTATTTATGAACGTTTGTAAATTTGCCTCAATTTTAAGAATGTATTAATGTTTAATTGTAAGTGTTCAAGACTGGTTGGCTATGTCTTCTGTTTTAAATATAATGGATTGAATTAATTTGCTTTTTATATGACACTGAAGAAGGGTACTTCACCTGAAAGCTTTGTGTATGGAACTACTTGTTTTTTATTATTAAAATATTTATTGCTTTTTGAAACAATCTTAGACTGTTGGTGTCTGGCTTACTAAGCAAGGTATTGCAGTTAGGAGCTATAGTCAGTACAAGGTACACATGGATGCTTTAGCTGCTTCACTTTTGTTTCTACAACTAAATTATACTGAGACTGGCAGTTATAGGATTCTGGTCAGAATACCAATAAATTAATAATATGAGCCCAGAAATTAAAGCAAATATCAGTAAAAAAGTGTGTTACAGAAGGCTAGGCTGCCCCATGGACATTGGAGTATTTTTCCCAACTAAACTACTGGTGTATCCAGTACCCTTGATTACAGGGAATAGCTTATTAATAGCTCAAAGGCTTAAGCCTCTGCGCTAACTGACAGACAAGTTAAGTAATGACTATAATGGATTTTCAAAATGCTTTATTTTTAAGATGAAGTCACAGGAAGTGAGGACACAGTCTCCAAATCAATAAAAAGGAAGCAGAAAGCTCAGTGTCTACCTTGCAGCATCAGTTACTTCTGGAACTTAGGTAGCTTCAATGTCCATAATAGCTTCTACAGATGGACATTATGAATTGACACTACGGTGACTGAAGATGTGCCTCTACTCAGTACAAGTGAAGCTGATCAAACAGATAGTAAAACTTGCCATTACTGAATTACATGAGGGCAGCCAAGAGAAGCTGGCAATAACAAGGCAGTAGTTAGTGTTACTGCCGTGCAATGCTTGGTGTCCTACATTGGTTCTGGTCTGGGGTGTCCACTCGGTGGAGTCTGCATGGCCCCCTACATCCATGCATATTTTCACAGGGTGTTTATATTCCTCCTACATCCCAAGGATATGATGAAGGTGGACTGATCATCCTCCAAATTGCCTGCAGATTTGCATACTGTATGTGAAATAAGTGTGCATGGCTGTGTGTGTGTGTGTGTGTGTGTGTGTGTGTGTGTGTGTGTGTGTGTGTGTGTGTGTGTGTGTGTGTGTGTGTGTGTGTGTGTGTGTATTTAGTTTGGTGTATAGCTACTAAGCATTCAGGTTTACCCAAAATGACGTATATTTCTCAGTGGAGTGCAAGATTTGAGGTTTGAATATAGGTGTAATTACACTTATATGATGCTTTTAATAACATTAACGACAAGGCATCCTGGAATAACTTGTTTACAAAACATAAAATAGGAAAAACAGAAAAATGTGTTAGAGGGCAATGGACTTTAGATTATAGAGTTTTAATATTGGTTTGGATTCTTGTATGATTATTTGGCTCTTTTTTGAGGGCTAAGCATTTTTTCTTCACCCGGGAAACATGGCACACAGTTCTCTGCCTATATAGTGCTAGCCTTTAGTTTATATATATGAAATTGTAATTTTATTCTTGGATTTGTTTTGGCTTAGATTATTATTAAATTGCTTGAAGTTTGTTGTGGTTCTTTAAGCAGCCATTCCAAGAGCTTGGATGATTTTTCCATAAATTCCTCCATCATATATTAGAATGAGGATATAGTAAGACAGCTAGGAGTAACCAGGAAGGATCAAAAGTGTAAGTGGTCACTGCATCATTGGCTTGGTTTTGATTTACCAACCAGTCACTGAGCTTCTAATTTTTTCCACCTGACTGGTTAAATGCTGATGGTTGCCAGCAATACAGAATCATAGCATCATAGAACTTATTTTCAGTATTGCTGTGGCCAGTCATGGATCCTAAAGTTGTCCTGATGGCCGGGCCATCTTTACATCCATCCTGTTTTTTTTTTCCTTTGTATGCCCTACTCTCTCCATTCCATGTCTCCCATGCCCATTGATTACATCTAAGGGAGCGAAACTGATGAATGCCCTCTCATCAGGTTAGTCATGTTAGTCACCCAAGTTACTAATCAAGCATCTCTCCCTGCTGCTCTGTTAGTCACCCAAGCTGCTAATCAAACCTAAGATCAGTGGGCTGTAGTCAGGGCTTTATCCCTCTATGCCACCAGATTGGCCACTGAGACAGGCCTTTCTGAAAGAATCAGTGAAGCCCAGAGCCATGAAAAGAGGTCACAGTAGGAGAAAGTAGACATTATGAGGTGGTGTCAGAAATTGTCAGGGTAGACAAACCTAAAGAAGTGCTCATGCCTAACATTTCTTAATACTCTTCTGAATGACCCTAACATAAGGGGGGTTTGGACCTTCATGTACTGTGTCCAAATTCATTGAGCAGCAATCTTGGCTTCCAATCAAACTCTTCTCCTACACCCTGTCTTTGCCAGTTCATATCAGCCTGTGACCCTGATCTGAGGGTGCATTTAAATATTTAGGTAATGCTGTGTAACAGTGGTATCATGGAGAGAATGATTCAGGAAACCCACACTTCTTCAGAAATCATCACAACCCACAGATAAGCATATGCGCAATGTAAGATATGTTGTTAGAGTAAACAATGAGCCATTACAGTAATATCTAGGCTGTGTACATGTTCTTGAATACTGCAGATAGTTATAGTATAGTGCAGTATAACATACTTGGCTATATATACAGCTGCTATCTGGCAATATGTGGCAATCTGAGCAGTATGATCACATATGTGTGCAGTATTTAACAGTGTAATGTTGTGTGTAACAAAGAGATGACATTGGTTCATGTGTATTATTTTATTTTATTTTATTTTACTTATTTATTTTTTTTATTTTACATTTGTTGACTGGGTTAGTCTGGCTAGGCAGATGCCCTTTTTCAACAGAGACCCAGGGAGAAAAGCTCCATAAAGTACAAATTTAGCAGTCATGTATAAAGATTATACAGCATAGTCTAACAAATAAAGTAAGCAATAAAAAGAAATAAACTATTTACAGTCTTTACATTACAATCACAGCAGAAAAACAACAACTATTTACAGTCTTAACAATACAATCTGATTAAACAGTAGTTTTGAATCAAGGCTTATAGCGTATAGCAAAGAAGTAAGATGTGAAGATGGGTGCAGGTAAAATGGAAGAGGTTAAGAAATTATTATAGAAAAGATGGGGTTGGAAGTAAGAAGCAGAGGGAAGAAGGGCTAGAAGGAGGGGGCTAGGTAAGGACAGGGATTTTGAATAGGAAAGATTAGATTTGAAAAGAGACTGGAGGTTGAGAGTAGAAAACTTGTGGAACTACAGGAGAGTGGGTAAGTAAAGTAAACGGAATGATAGCTAGAAGAGGGAGGAAGGGGGATAAAATGAATATATTTTATGGTGGCTCTGTCCAGTGGCAGTACCAATGATTTTTGAGGTGTTCTTTTAATGCTGATTTGAATAATTTTGTGTTGGTTAGGGACCGTAATTGTATGCTTGTAACTGCATTAGTAATGCAATTACTCTGCACACGCATTGATTGTAATGATATGGTCACATAACACTCCTAAGCAGTACTTGTGGCTGTACTAATACTATGATATCACTATGCTTTCTCATGCTGGTAAAATGTAGTTATATGTGTATGGGACTGAATAGTTCTGATTAACGTATTACTCAATCACCCATAGTACTTGATGCGTACTTGCAGGAAAGGTCGTATGATTACATAACAGGCGATATGGATACTTGGTGCACTCCTAATAATGGCATGCACATACATACATAGATACATACAAATACTTAAAGCACGGGCATTAATGCCTACTAGCTTGCCAATATACCAAGACACTTGCTCCCATAATAAGTGTCCAGGCTGTTCTTAAAAATATATAAACTAGTACCTGCTGTAACATAATTTGGTAGTCTGTTCCATGCATCAGCTGGTCTCAGAGAACCAATTAGTACACTTCTCATTCTTATAGAATCTTCCACATCGGTTATCTGATGATTCTCTAGTACTTTTTGATAACCCCAAACATTCCCAGAGATAGTTGTCTCCAAATCCCCTATAATCACCTGAATAAGATCTCTACTTGGATATCTATAAGAGACACTGTACAAGTTCAGATATTTTAGTCTTTTATAATAACTTAAATTTCTGCATCCATGGATGCCCTTGTTATATTTCCGCTGTACTCTTTCCAGTTTACTCATGTTTGTTTTCTTATAAGGTTTCCATATTGTTATTCCATACTCAAGTTTTGTTTAATGTAACTAACAAACAATGAATTCATCATGTCTGATTTCTTAGCCTTTATAAGCCTTTTTATACAACCTATAGTCTATAACTATTATTAACCAATTGGTTGATATGATAAGAAAAACTCAGAGCTGGATCTACCCATATACTCAGGTTCTTAAATGAGTCTACGGTTGCAATCACTGTGCACTGTATTAAATATTCACTCTTCAATTTATGTCTGCTAAATCTCATATGCTTAGTTTTTTATGTGTCAGCATATTATTCTCCTGTGCCCAAATGGTCAATTTAGTCAAGTTGTTTTGAAGACATGCCTTATCTGTAACACGTGTAATCAGTTTACCCAATTTCTGGTCATCTGCATAGATTGTAGAACACCTCAGATGAAAAAGGTTAGGTCTGAAAGATACAATCTAAACAATAAGGACCTAGGACAAAGCACTGTGGGACACCCTGACTATAACCAACAATTTTACCTGTGCAATTGCTGTATGATACTTGCCATGTCCTATCTGTAAGCCATGCAGCTATCCATCTTATCAAGGGTACATAGATACCTACTAATTTATTGATCAGTGTTTTGTGTATGACTCTGTCAAATGCTGAATTTAATATATAAGTTACATCATAGCACAATTTTTCATTCATAGCTGTTATAATACTGTTACAGAACATCATTACAGGTGGTAACAGATTTACTTTAACATCAAATGTTGTTATGTATGAACTGTTAGATTTTCAACCAGGCAAAAATATTTCCTAGTGTTTGTGAAATATTTCAAAGTAGCTGCTGCAAAAATTATCTTCCCTGATCTTGACAAATCCATACCATCCTATATGAACACGTTTGCCCAAAACTAGACTTGGATGCTCTGCACATTCCAATTTTTTAAAACAGGACAGTTTTTTTCCATGTAGGTATTTACCCCAAAAATCATTTTGCTCATGGTGACCTGACTATCCTTTCTATATGTGGTTTGTGAAAAATATGTCCTAACCCTAGTAGAAGCTATACTATCTAAGAGGGCTGTAAGTTCCCTAGAACAGTCAGAGAGTCCTTGTAGATGAGATTATTTGTACCAACATGAATAAAAACAGATTTGTCTTTCCTTACATTAAAGCATTCTAAGGCTGGTCTCATATTTGCTCTTTTTCCTCATGGCAAGCATAACCCTATTTGGTGTTCATTATTTTCTCTGCAAATGTAAATTCCTCTAACAATTGAATCTCTAATTACAAGAATACCTTTTCTGACTAGATTTGAAGAATTTCCAACTTCTAATACAATAATATCTGATCTATCAATTGTTCCAAAGGAATGATCTTCATCACCATTAGTCTTATTAATCCCACTGTTTTCATTGCATATTAAATTTGCAAGTATACAGTTCTCATCCAGCTGGCTTTGTACTTCCACAGCTTAAGCCATGTTGTAAATGTCTGTCTTTCTGCTGTTTTTTCTTACATTAATGTTCTTCGATCCTTCCACATTCAGTTTTGATTTCTTCCTTTTGACCTGCCCCTTGCAGCATTTTTCTACCCTCTCTTTTGGAAAAATAATGTTTTTTCTGTAGACTCAATGTTTTCTGATAGAAAAAATGTTATTCCCTGTAATCTGTGTGTTACATAACAAAGCAGTGTCTTTTTTAGTATGTACTCTCTTTCTTATACAGACATTTATCAGTTTCTTTTCTTCCTTATTTGTTGTGAATTTCTCTTGTAACTAGAGGCTATGTGTTAGCCGAGGAGCCCAATGGGTTGGTGAATGTTTCATCAGGTTGCCAGAGTTTACAACAAGTATCTCAGGTTGGGTATACTACCAGTTTTTTGACCCAATTTTCAGAAATTGCTAATGAATTTCGGAATATTTTGAGTAACAATTGGAATCTCATTACACAGGACCGGTCTATTAGTAATTTATTCGGTACGAGACCTACTGTTACATTCAGAAGAGGTCGTAACCTTAAAATGTTATTTGAAACCCTGATTGTTAAATACCAACAAGTACGAGGTATGTTTAAATGCGGAAGATGCAAATATTGTAAGTTTATACAAACTGGATCAACTTGCAAGATTAGAGGGGTCAAATACTTTATTAAGGATAAATACACCTGCGATAGCCAGGGCATAGTTTACCTGGCCACATGTAAGGTTTGTTCAGTTTTTTACCTTGGTAAAACTGAATGTTGTTTTAAACAGTGTATTTATGAACACATTTACAGCATAAGCAGGGGTATTAGTACCAATGCTTTAGCAAGACACATAGGTGAATTTGGGACACAGAGTTTCCAATTCAGCGTTGTGGATGGTATTCCAAAAAATCCGAGAGGCGGACCTTGGCAGCTGAAACTGGAGGAGCGGGAACTTTTGTGGCAGTTAAAAAACAAATGCATACATTTACCCTGGTTTAAATGATGCTTGTTCCATTAAATGCTTGTTGAAATTGAAGGCTTTAGAAAGGTAAAAAAATAGGCTAGTATACTGTATGTAGTAACATTAATGTAGGAGTGTACAGTTGTATTTATTTACTCATATGCAAAACACATATATAATATGTATCTAAATATGTAAACATAGTTTTAAATTAGGTTATTTATTTTTAAACACTTGTTTATTGTGCAGATAATTTTAAGTATGAAGTCTTTAGGTAAAAACATTTCTTTAATTGTAAGGGTGTCGTTAGTTGCAATTAATTATTTAAGTAATTAATTTAATGTAATTGTATGATTAATTGGTTTCCTGTCTTCTATATAAGTCTAGATATACTGGGTTATGTTGTCTGAAGAAGTGCTTGGACTTTATGTACGAAAGCGCTTACAATAAATAGTATCTGTGGATTGGTTTCTCTGCTTTTTTATTTTTGTATACTATCTAGAAAGAAACTTTAAAAAAAGAATCCTTGCAGTATAATTTGATAAACAAAGTGGAATATTTTGGGAACTCTGAATACAAACAATGTAAGACTTGTAGCTGTTTGTAAAAGGAAAAGTTGGGAGTATTTGGATGCAAACAATGTTAGGCTTGCATGTATCTTTACAAACAAAAACTTTTGAAGTTTACAAATTGCAGTTTACAAATGGACATGGGTATTAAGTTCTGTGCTGTACTGTATGCTAATGTGAGATAATAACTTTAGGGAAGACTACAAGAAGGCTGAAGACAAAAATTAGGGAACATTTGCATCGGCCTTGTAGCATAAAGGTATAAAAGCCTGACCATTACATAGATAACTCAGGTTTGATTTGTGACTCAGGTGCTGGGAGGACTATGTGGGCAAGGTGGAAGTGAAAGGCTGACACAAGCTCACCCATCCTAAGAGGGCAAGGCAATATGGCCAAAATACTGTTGACTCCTGCAAGAGTTTTAAGGGTTTTTTAGGATGCAGTTATTGGGCCAGTGTGGCTATATGTTGCATGTGAGATGGAAGGTGTGCACATGTATATGCAAGAAAATGCACAGGAACTCCTAGAGCAGCAGCATATATAGAAATGGTCGGCCACTGCTGAGGGAGAAGCCAGCTACTTAGGGGAGGGGTTCCACATTAACATGGGATGGAGTGCTCTCTAATATCTTATTTTTGGCTCCTGGGGAAATGAATGGGCTCAGGTAAGTGTCTCAGGGAATACCCCTTCTCTGGAACAAGCGTCCCATCTATGTGAAACAGATCTCTTGCCTAACCCTGTTCAAGAGGAACCTGGACCAGTGGATGGTAAATTAGAAGTACACTCCAGGTCTAGCACCTATGCTTGTAATGGACAGAGGCAGCCTGTAAATCTTGCCTTAGCTTACACATATCCCTTAATATTACCTCTAATGCACAAAAACTTGTGGGATAAAATTGGGATGCTTAGCTAGGCATATAAGTCCCCAGTGGTCATTGGCATAGTATACACCTATGAACATATGAACCTGTAAGGCTTATGTTTTGAGCAAGGAATAAATGGACAGTAGGGCTCTCTCTCTGGTCAGGGACTAGATGGATATGACTAGCTTCTGACCCTATGGAACAAATGACTTGAATTGGATGCAAAGAGGGATAGTGAATGTGCGATTGTGTAAACAATTAAGTAACAGTTGTATGCAACATTAAACGGTGGTTTGCAAAATGTAGTAGCCAAGGACTGGGACATTGTACATCACGTGGGCATTAAGACTGTACAAGGATGGTGCTCTATCAGGTTGATCTTGAGAAAAGATACCAGAAATCAATACAGAAAGAAAAACAACTGTATTTCTTAAATTACAAACTTTAAAATCAAATGGATTAAATGATGACATGGATTGAAACCAATAATCCATGGCACTGTAATCGTATAATGTGGAGCAACAAGTGTTATGTGGTGGAAAGCCCTACTGAACTTATAGAGAGAGAAAAATATTACCTTCTTTAAAAAAGTAGCCTTAATTAAAACTGTTATTTCTTTGGTAGTGAAATTACATGCTATAGTATTTCAAAGTGTTAAAGTGTATTTTATTTACTATCTCTAAAGACCAAAACCCAGGCTATACTAAAGTACAATAAGGAATTAAAACTTATTTAAGGTAAATGGGTTTTCCGATTTCTTTATTTATTGCACTGTGTGTTAAAGATAACTTTGAAAATACATGTTCTGCAAATTGTTGTCTGCAATTAAGTTAGAGAAAGAATTAGCTTTCAGCTTAAAGACATACTACTGACCAATAAAGGAAACCTGCAAACCCTGCATGCTCCACTGTGACATTGCTAGGCTGAACACCACAAGGAAATAGCAGTTCCATGTCAAATTAGTGAGAGGTGTTACCCCAATACCAATGTTTCTTTGATTAGAAAACAAATATTAATGATCTTCACTGATGTTTTCACCAGTTTGCAGAAGAATTTCACAGGATGACTTTTGACTATGGAATAGCGCAAGCAGATGATGGGAGATACAATTTGTTTGCTATTTTAAGTTAGCAATATGTGAGAAAGCCAAAAAGATTTGTTTATTTTTAGCATTTACTAAGACATGACCAAAGGATATAATGATATATATATGTATATAGATATATATATATATATATATATATATATATATAGAGAGAGAGAGAGAGAGAGAGAGGAGCCCTTTATTTGTTTGAACTGTCAAATGTTTGAAACTCATATGGCCGAAACCATATGAGCGAACATTTGAAAGGCCGACAAATGATAGCAGAGAACCTACTAGAGTGCGGGACTGGGAGATTCCCCTTTCTTGTACTGTAGTGCAATCTTGGAGCGAGAATATTTAAGTAGCAGGGGGTGTTGGGAGTGCAGGTGGGCTTGCATAACACAGTTTTACTGTGTTTACAGGTAGGTAAATGGTGCTATTTCAGGATGTTGGTCTTTTGGAATGTCGATCATATGGTGCCGGTCATATGAAAGTCAGCATTCTGAAAGGCTGACATTCTGAAGTAGACCTATATATATATATATATATATATATATATATATATATCAAAAACAAGTTGCCTGAGACTGTGTATGCTGCTGTGCTGCAGAAGAACATCATACGCATTGGAAAGCTGTGTAGTGTTCTTTATTGATACTGACATTTAATATGTGATTAAGACATATTAAATTACACACAGTTAACTTAAGAGCAATAACATTTAGTTCAGATGGTTTCAGTTCATTCTCACATTTGATATGCAAAAAATCTCATCATTTAGCAAGTTAGCAAAAATGTTATCTGTCAGTGCCATGTGCAACAAGTGTTTCACACATCCTATATGAAATTAATGTATTTTATAAAGCTTAGCAGCTGATTAATTTATTTTGTTTTATGTATATCTGTCTGATGCACAGTTATTTTGTCTTTTTCTGTATTTACTGCAGGCTTTGACAGAAAGGAGCCAACTGAGATCAATTTACTAGCTAGATCTATCTGAATAGAATATAAATAAATATAGATCATTCTATTTACACACACACACACACACACACACACACACATATATATATATATATATATATATATATATATATATATATATATAAATATATATATACACACACACACACACACACACACACACACACACACACACACACACACACACACACACACACACACACACACACACACACACACACACACACACACACACACACACATATATATATATTTATATATATATATATATATATATATACACACACACACACACACACACACACACACACACACACACACACACACACACACAAAACACTTTCATAAGTTAACAGCTTGTGATTTACAGAACCTCAGATAACATCACAGAAGTGCTGTAGTAGAACAACAAAATATAAAGCTGTGTCTTCCAACTGAATAAACCCAGTAAACAAAAGCAAAATAAAATATATAAATAAATAAATAAATAAAATCAAGAATCCCCAGAAACAGTTAGCAATAAACCCAAATGATATTAGAAGCACCAAAAAAAGCAGAAGTGGACACCGGTGTCTATAAAATCAATAGCTCTCCTTTAATAAAATTATTAAAACAAATAAATAAACAAATAAATAAATACAGATAAACGTTATCTTCTGTTTTGTTTTAGTAATTATTGAGAAAAGCTGTCCAACAAGTCACAGATTTTATTAGCAAAGATGGTTATTGTACAAAACTAGTAGTCATTCTATCAAAACTGAAGCAAATATGTGAAATATGACCACAGTACAAAACTTAAATTTTTTAGTAAAATACAGATTATTGGAAAGTAAATAAACTTGCACAAGCATATTAACAGAGCTAAGAGTCCCTTAGAATATTACTTTCTGCAAAAAGCTATAGTTCCTAAAGTCAAAACTTTCCAGTTATCTATACAGCTTTCCCTTGGAGGATGCTATCTGGATACAAACTGTGAACCAGCAAGAAGTGAAGAGGAAGAACTTATTTATCAAAAGTAGAAAGTGTGGGTTTTGGGGATTTTCCTGAAAAGATAATGCTAACTAAATATTTAGCTCAAGTGGATGTCAACAATCCTACAGCACCTATTGAAATGGGTAGGGAAAGCTTTTCAATATCCCGCCCAAATTTCCCCTAGTACTATAAATACTACCTCAAGTCTTCCCTAAAAAGTGGGCACAAGCCTAGTGGAACTAAACCGGTCAACAAAAGACATAAATAAAATAAATATTTCATAATGTTGCCTCATTCCAGGGCACCACTCAGAAATTTATATATAATTCTGTCTTAAATATTCCATGCAGCAGTACAGTTCATATAGTTTTTGATTTTTACCTTGAGTATTCAGAGGACTTTATGTATTGGTAATATTGAAGAAACCTTTTTATTGAATGTAAATGTGAAGAGTTGAACCCCTGGCTGATTTCGGCGAATTCATTACTATAAATTTGGCCTGCAAATCTGTTACAACTTCAAAATGGCATTAAAACTCAAAGAAATATAGATTGCACATGTATTTTTATGAAAACATGTCACTTTGACACCACTGCAGTTAGATGGTTTCATATCAAAATTTACATTTATTATCTATGAGAATATTTATTGGATAGTTTGACCCTGCATGTTTTGACCTCAGACTATTTAACTCCAATTAAATTTAATAAAAGAAATTAACTACTTAATATTTTAATTAGGAATTTGACATAGAAATTTAATATAATATTTAACAGTTTAATATGCAAATGTTAATGTATTTAACATTTTATTTAAAATATAAATATAATTAATTTAATTAACAATAGTTTTTAACATATTAACAATAAAATCAATCAGTAATTTTACATAGGAAGTTAACATATTTAACATTTTAAACATTACAATCATAAGAAATTAATATTAATAATATTGTTTTATATTGATCAAATGCAAATGTTTTAAACAGTTTATGTATATATATATATATATATATATATATATATATATATATATATATATATATATATATATATATATGGTTCTACCTGACATAATCGACACCCCAGAACACCGACAACGAAATTACCGACACCACATAACCGACAGTGCAAAAACACAAAACCTCACATGCCCGACAACGAAATAACCGACGGTACACAAACACGAAACCTCATACACTGCACACACCACAATAACAACAATCAACAAACAAAACACATCCCCTGTCCAAAAACCACACACACAACACAAGCACACCAAAATCCCTACAAACCCACACTAAACCACACATGAACAACTATCTACAACCCTAACCCAAACCCTAATCCTAAGGTCCGTCACTATCGCATACTCAGCTAACCTGCGCCCTAACCCTAACTCACTTAACCCGCCCCAACCCAAAGACTATCACTACCGCACACTTACCTAACCCAGTCCCTAACCCTAACTCACTTAACCCACCCCTAACCCAAACACTATCACTACCACACACTTACCTAACACGCGCCCTAACCCTAACTCACTTAACCCGCCCCTAACCCAAAGACTATCACTACCGCACACTTACCTGAACCAGTCCCTAACCCTAACTCACTTAACCCACCCCTATCCCCACAGACCGTCAATATCCAC
This sequence comes from Protopterus annectens, assembly GCF_019279795.1. NCBI lineage: Eukaryota > Metazoa > Chordata > Ceratodontiformes > Protopteridae > Protopterus > Protopterus annectens. The sequence continues at coordinate 1,555,197,141 of NC_056732.1, read as the reverse complement.
ACTTACCTTACTAGCACCCTAATGTCCGTCACTACCGCTTACTTACACAGCCTTTTCCCATGTCGGCATCCTCGGTGTCGGTGTTTTCATCCATCGCGTCGATCTTTTGCTTGTCGATCTTCTGGCACTCGCGATTCGCTTGTCGGTGTTTTCCGCTGTCGATGAAGTCAGGTAGACCCATATATATATATATATATATATATATATATATATATATATATATATATATATTAAAGTTAACCTATTAAGAAATCGTCAGTGACTAATATTTTGTTTTGTCTAATGAGTTATTTTATGCACAATTGTGTATGGTTGGCATATGTTTTTGCGATTCTTGCTGGGTATTACAAACTATTAACTGTTACTGTTGGTGATACTTCTTGCTTGACCATCAATTGTCTGTATCTAAAACATACTGTATTATATCCTAGTATTTCTCTTGCATTATCTGTTGCATACAAATTTCTAAACTATTACTGTATTAATTTCTGGATAAACGATCTGTTTTATTGTTTATTTTTATTTTTTGTATATATATATATATATATAGATAGATATATATATATATATATATATATATATATATATATTGAGGAGCTTTTCTCCCCAGGCCTCCATTGAAAAAGGGCTCACCTTGACCCAATGGACTTTCCCGGTTAACAAACTTCAAATTAAAAAAAAATTAAAATATTATAAAGCCTTGTTGCAGATCTAGATATGGAATGTGTTAAGGAAGGTGTGACACCCTACCACTGAACCAATAATCAAGGAGCCTCAATCCTTACCACTGGCACCAGTTAGGGATGTACACTGAAAGGATGACAAGGTACACACACAGTATTACCAGATGCAACTCTCTGCATCAAGTGCAATTTCCCTTAAGAGCAAACATAAACCACAGTCAGTCTGGGGCTGGTTTCTCCCTCTTTCTACAGATCCCCAGTCAGACTTCCC
>NC_056732.1:1555128687-1555191187 GCF_019279795.1 Protopterus annectens | reverse complement strand
ATGTGCAACAGGATAATTAGGCAGACATGGTCAGAATGGGTAATAACAGGCAGGTTATGTACTTCGACTGCAGTCATCATGAGACAGATGGCGTAATGCCTACACAACTGTCCTGACAAGTTTCATGACTCAGACATTAAGATTAATAATTACTCATAAAGGGCAACAACACTATGCAAATCACTTAAAAGTAGTTAATATTTTATATATATATATATATATATATATATATATATATATATATATATATATGTATATTTTTTCATAGACTGTGCTCTAAGGTAATGTTGCATAATGTATCCAATAGTGTTCCGCCTGTAGAGTAATAAGAAGTTATGTACCTACCATAACGTTCCATGTTAGTTGTCTTCTTCTCGTCTTCTTTGTTGCTGGTTGGGTTCAGAGCCGATCTTCGGCTCTGACTCGGCCATTTTCTAAAGCTCGAGAGCTATTTACTGGCTCGAGGCCTCCCTATATCCCACAATGCCTGGCGCTAGATCCCCAGATCTCGTTTGGAAGACCTAACACCATAACAATACAAGAGGACAACTGTCCCAATAGCAAGACTTCAGCTATAGGGCTAAAGAAAAGGTAGAGGACATAAATCAGGTAAGACTCAGCCAGTGACAAGACTCATAGGAGGACTCTTCTTGGTCTATCTAGGCTAGGGGGATGGAGGGTGGGAAACAAGAAAGAAGGCGAGAAGAAGACAACTAATATGGAAAGTTATGGTAGGTACGTAACTTCTTAATGTTAAGTTGTCTCTCTCGCCTTCATTCTTGCTGGTTGGGACAGCGTTCCTAGCACCTTAGTCCTGGGTGGCTCATTGGAACAGACTCTTGAGCACAGTGGAACCAAAATCAGCTCTACTCCTAGAGGCCACATCCAATTTATAATGTGAAATTAAGGTATGAGGGGTGGCCCATGTGGCCGCCGCACAAATGGCTTCCATTGGTAGTCTTGCTTGAAAAGCTACTGATGTAGCTAAAGCCCTAGTAGAGTGGCCTTTAGGTTTAGCAGGGAGTTCTTTATTCCTCAACTGATAAACAAGGGTAATAATAGAGGACAACCACCTGGATAAGGTTACTTTAGACACTGGTCAACCCTGCTTACCCTCTGTATAGGACAGGAAGAGTTGGTCTGATTTCCTTATTTGCTCAGTTCTATGCAAATAGAAACGTAATTGCCTATGAACGTCCAACTGGTGTAATTTGTGTTCAGCTTTGTTGGAATAATCTGGAAAAAAAACTGGTAGATCAATGGATTGATTCAAATTATTTTCAGAGGGGACCTTAGGAAGGAATGAAGGATTAGTCCTGAGTGAAACCCTATCCTTATGGAAAATTAGGTAAGGAGGACGAACACATAGGGCTTGAAGTTCAGAAACTCTCCTCGCTGAAGTAATGGCCACCAAAAAGAGGGTTTTCCAAGAAAGCAATTTCAAGGAACAGGAAGCTGCCGGTTCAAAAGGAGGCAGTATCAAGGAAGCTAGGATCAAATTCAAGCCCCACGGAGGCAGGGGATCTCTCACTGGAGGCCTGAGCAAGATTGTTCCTTTAAGAAAGGCTTTGCAAAGCTTATGGGACATGATGCTGGTTTCTGACAGGCCCGTATGGAAATTAGAGATTGCCGCTAATTGAACTCTAATGGTGGCAGAAGAGGAGCCTGCTTGAAAAAGTTCTGCTAAAAAGTCTAGAACATTATGGACAGGGGCCATAAAAGGATCTATATTTCTAGCCTCTGCCCAGAAAGAGAAACGTTTCCACTTACTAGCATAAGTCTTCCTGGTTGTAGGTTTGTGCGAAGAAAGGATAATCTCATGCACTGAATGGGAAATACTGGGAAGCATGGCTAAGGTTGGAAGTGGAGCAACCAAGCAGTGAGGTTGAGAGACTGAAGAGATTGATGCAGCCTGCCTGACTGAAGGATCAGGAGGTCCGGAACTGGATCCAGATTCCAAGGCTGCTCTAAAAGGTGATGATACAGGAACAGGAACCAGATTTGTCGAGGCTAGTAGGGGGCAATGAGGATCATCCTGCAACCCAGCACGGTAGCTTTCTGAATTAGTTTGGGAATTAGGGGAAAGGGTGGAAATGCATACAGAAGTCCCTGAGGCCAATCGTGAACTAGCGCATCTCTGGGGGAGTATCCGGGAAGAGGGAAGAGAGTGAAGAAACTGTTGAATTGCTGTTGAGAGGAGTTGCAAAAAGGTCGCAGCAAGGCTGACCCCATTTGCGGAAGATTTTGTCTGCTAGTGTCCGATTGAGAGACCACTCGTGAGGCATGAGAATAGCTCTGCTTAGCCTGTCTGCTATGATGTTGGACTTCCCAGGGATGTGTGTTGCTGTCAGAAACCGTTGAGAGGAGATCGCCCACTGCCATAGTCTGAGTGCTTCTCGACATAAGGGATAGGACTTGGTTCCGCCCTGCTTGTTGATGTACCACACTACAGACATATTGTCTGTCTGAATTGCAATGGTCCCAGTGGGTAGAGAGTTCTGAAGAGCTTGCAACGCTAAAAGCACCACCCTCATCTCCAGGACATTTATGTGCAAGTGGTACTCGTGGGGTTGCCAGGTGCCCTGGACAGTCCTGCCCTGAAAATCCCCCCCCCCCAATCAGGGAGGCATCCGTGGTCACTGTGGTAACTGGAGGAGGAAGGACAAATGGTCTGCCCTGGGGTACTGATGGGGAGACCATCCACCAAGCCAAGTGGTCTTTGCATGACTGCATGATTATTATCTTGTGAGACATAGGGAGTTGTTAGGACCATTGGGTGAAAAGCATCCACTGGAGAATCCTCATGTGAAAGCGAGCCAGGGGAACTAATATGATCGCTGCTGCCATGAGACCCAAGGTTTTTAGGACGAATCTGGCCTGAATCTTTCTGCATCCTAATAATACCCGTACGTGTCGGCAAATGTCTGCCACTCTGTCTGTTGGAAGTCTTGCGGACAGATCTTTCATATTTAATCTTGCGCCTATAAAGGTTAAAGACTGACAAGGGGACAATGCAGACTTTTCGAAATTTATTGAGATACCTAGGTTGGAACATGTTTGGATGGTATAATTCCTGGCTCTCAGCAATTGATGTCTGGTGGTAGCAGTAAGGAGCCAGTCGTCTAGATATGGAAACACCTGGAATCCTTGCCATCTCAGGTGAGCGGTAACCACTGCCATGCATTTGGTGAACACCCTGGGGGCTGTGGTGAGACCAAAGGGCAGGGCTCTGAACTGGTAATAACTGGCTCCCAGACAGAAGCGGAGAAACCTTCTGGAACGCCTGTCCATTTTGATATGGTAGTACGCATCCTGAAGATCTATGGAGCACATCCAATTGTCCTGACCCAAAAAAGGTAGAATGGACTGAAGCGTGACCATCTGGAAGTTCGTTCTTTGAACAGACTTGTTTAGTCTGCCGAGATCCAAAATGGGTCTCCAGTCCTCTGTCTTTTTTGGTACCAAAAAGAACTTTGAGTAAATTCCGGATCCTTGCTGGTCTGCTGGGACTTGTTGGATGGCCTGTTTTTTTAGCAGTTTTGAAATTTCTTGTACTGCCTGTTCCCTTAGATCGGGTGGAACATCTGGGATGTGGTTGTTTGATTTTAAGGGGGTGTGGACAAAAGGGATTTTGTAACCTCCGGATATGATAGACCATACACATCTGTCTCGAGTGATGAGATGCCAGGCTTCTGGGTACAGAGACAACCTTCCCCTGACTGCCTCCGAAGGCGGACAGCCGGGCAGCCCCTCAGGGGTGCTGGAAGGGCTTGTCAGAGAAAGATTCTCTACTGCCCTGATTCTGTGGACCCCCTCTGCCCCGCAGGCGGCATCTATTGTTGTTCCCTCCTATGCCTCTGGAGGGAATCTCACGACGTGTGTCTGGCATGGCTCCCTGGGGTTTCCAGAACCACATCTTTCCACTCTTCTGACCTTTAGGGTATGGTCTAGAAGGAGTGGAAAAACAGACTCCCACGGCAGAGAGAGTCTTGCCTTCCTGCTCACACCTGGTAAGGGTATCTGTCACTTGAGGTCCAAACAGAGCTGAACCATCAAAAGGGGTATTAGTGAAAGATGCCTTGAAGGGATCAGCAAAGTTACATAACCGCATCCAGGCATGTCTTCGCAAAGCCACGCCTGTGCCTGCGGCCTTACTCGCCCCATCAGCCACATACAAAATGAGCCGCATGGAGGAGTTGACGATTGAATTAAGAGTTGCCAGCTGGGAGTTAATCTTGTCTTGAGCCCCCACAGCTGATGGATCTTGAAGGGTATCTCCTAGCTCCTTGAGGAGATCCCTCTAGAGACAGGTGAAGTGGCACAAGTAATTCAGCGACCGCATGGAGAAGGTCGCTAAAGAAAACATCCACTTCCCGTATCTGTCCATCATCCTAGACTCTTTATTAGGGGGATGAACAGGTACAGAAGTGTCAGCCAACTCCTTTTTCGTGGCCGCTGCTACCACCATGACATCAACGGGGACACCCTTTGTCAAAAACTGTTTATCTTGAAAGGCCATAATAAACTTAGTGGGCCTGTGGGGGGTTGGTTCCATTGTGTCCGGGGCTGGCCATGCCTTCCGAGCCATTACTTCCATCAATGGATCGAAAGGCAGAGACACCTAGGAGGTGGAGAGGTGAGAACCAAATGCGTCCAGGAATACCAACTCGTCCTCAGAAGGGTTAAGGGCAGTCCAGTTCCCCCTCTGCCTAAGGATCTCAAGGATGTCTGAGAAAGAGACATCTTCAGAGGGGGATCTTGGGGACCCTTCTGAATCCTCCAAGTTGGTATTTGACGTGACAGACTTGGGGGAGTCAACATATTTCCTCTTACATTTCCTCTTTCGAGGGGGCTCCTCCGAAATCTCAGGGGATGCCTCGGAACAGGAAGATACACCCAGTGGGGTGACCTGGAGTGTTTGCTCCCCTCGCTTGGGGTCTGGAGGAAGGGTAGGGACTGAAGCAGGCACCCTGGGGGGAGGAGCTGAAGGGGCTGATCGAGGTGCAGACTCAGAAGTCAGCATGCTCCTCATGACCTCGAAGGCACCCCTGTCTGGCAGAGAAGAGGGCCTCTGCTCAGAAGAGACAGGAATCCTCTCCGGCACCGAAAGGGACGGCTCCGAGGCCGATGTAGGAGCCGAGCTCACCTGCGCCGAGGCTCTGAGAGGGAGAACGGGGTCAGACAAGGGTCCGATGCCACTCATCCCCTCGGAGCTGATGAGGGAGTCTCGGTGAAGATCCCTCCAAGGATGGAACCATTGAAGAAATCGGAGCAGATGACGGAGACGAAAGGGGAAGCATTGGTGCCAACATTTCCAAGATCCAAGCCCCAACAAGCTCCGGCTCCAAACTGACAGGAGGAGTTGGAGGAGGAACTACTTCAGAAACAGGAACAGCCACAGCCTGATGAGGAGGGCTAGTTAACATTTTAGCCAGGGCCTGTGATTTGAGGAGTCTACTAACCACTCTCTTCAAGTCATGATCAGATAGCCTCGAGGACTGAGAAGAGTGGGACCGATGGCTCCGTTCAGATTGTAGTAAAGGCGACCCCAGAGCCGAGCGAATCGACTCTAGGGATGGCGACCTAGATCGCTTATGGCTCCCAGATGGTTCCGATACCAAGGTCAGAGCCGAGTGAGATTTAGATACTTCTGCTCCGGCCAGAACCAAAATGGAAGCATACGCTCCACCTGGTGACGGTTCCGTACTGGGAGCCGACGGCTTGGTGGGTTTAGGGGTTTTCGCTGGCTGAGACTTTGCCAGTGACCCCTCGGGTTTTAGCAACCCCCTGAGAATCAACTTGTTCCTACACTCCTGCAGGACTCTTGGACTAAAGGCATGACATACCGAGCAAGAGTCCTGTAGGTGTAGGGTGCCCAAACAATAAACACAAGAAGTGTGACCATCTGTCAGAGACATTTTCTGACAGCACGAGTCACACTTTTTGAACTCTGATACCTTGGTATCCTTTGACATGCTGAAGAAAAAGGGATACCAACAGAAGTATATTAGACTAGTGTAAAAACACACACACACTCACAAACACACACTAGTCCCACATCTTCACACAAAAAATGAAAAAGAGTAACAATACTAACAAAAATAAAAAGAAATTTATCTTTAACTACAAAGGCTAAACACTACTTCCTACTGGAAAAAGGGTTTATAAAAGGGAAGGGAATAGCCTCTAATTTAAACAGCCTACTTTAGGAATATGGGGTGGAGGGGAGAAACTCTCTAAGTAAAACGAGTTTCCTAAAAGGCAGAAAACACTAAATTTAAACAACTAATTATCACAAAAAGATGAATACGACCTGAGCCAGTAAAGCGCAACCTCGTAGCTGAAGTGGCAAACGAGATCTGGGGATCTAGCGCCATGCATTGTGGGATATAGGGAGGCCTTGAGCCAGTAAATAGCTCTTGAGCTTTAGAAAATGGCAGAGTCCAACCAACAAGAATGAAGGCAAGAGAGACAACTTAACATCTGCTTTTGTCTGCTGATATAATGTATATTGTATTTTAACTTGACATGAGTGATGCTAATGTGTTCTAGATTCTTTGGATGCAGAATCTATAACACAGTGTGACAGTATGTGTGAGGGTATGCCTGGCTTTGGGTCCCTAGATGTGTCATAAAGCTACTGCATGCATTCAGATGATGTGTAACAGGTTCTGACACCACAGGTTTGCAATAACTTCATGCTGTTACTAGATAAACAAGATTCTTTACAAGGTGCTAATTACTACGGCTGTATGAATACTAGTTTCTGTGCATTCAGTTTATGACTTGAAGACAGCACATATATGTATATTTCATTCACTGGCTTGCATTATCCCCAGGCTGCTTGCATTTTATAAGTTTATACTAAAAATAAACATAATCTCATTTTATAAACCTCTGAGCGATAATGTCTGATAATGTAATGATTCCTACAGTAGGGGTGGATACAGGCATGATATTACATTTATAATGAATAGGGTGCAGAGTTCTCAGTGTATATTATGTTATACTGCAGCTGCTGCTAACATTTTAGCATGCAGTGCAGACCAGACTGCACATTGCTACATATACCACTTATAGAATAATGACTCTTCTGAAACTGCTGTTAGGGTAACCGTTAAAAAAATTGATTTTCTACTCAGGCAGTGTTGTGTCTGCTGAGGACTGGCGGATGAGTCTTTCTTATGCTACTGATATATTCTGACGCATCCATTCTAGGCTACCTATACTGCTTATTTACTTTCTCTAGACTTGTTTTCAATTTGTAAAACACTGGTCAACTCTTTTGGCATAGAGTGGTAAAGCCCTGAATGTTTCTCATATGACACAAATTTGATTAGTGGAGTGGACACCTGCTGGAGCTCTTTTGGCATAGACTGGTAAAACCCTGACTGTTTCTCTTCTGACCAAAGTTTAATTAGTGGAGTGGACACCTGCTGGAGCCATCATGGAAGAAGGGTAGAAGGATGGCACAATGCCAGTTTACCTGCCTTTGGGGAGGATGTGTGAGCAAATACATGTGACACGTTGCCATGGTAGAATCCCCATTGGAGACCATGGACCCATGGCCGGCCTTAGGCATAGGCCAACTAGGTGGGCGACTAGGGTGCCGCTCTACTAGGGGCACTTTTCCAGTATTTATTTGGTGTTGGTAGAATAGGATGGGGGCATCAGATGGTATGGTGGGGGCACCGTGGAGCACTTTTGCCTAGGGCACCAGTTGACCTAAGGCCGCTCCTTCATGGACCACATGAGAGTACAGGATGCAAGGGGGTTCAGGACAGTCTTGAGGGTGTAGGACACAGTGAGGTACACTCACTCCCTCATGCCCATTATATGCCAAATCCGAGTGTCTTATTAGACACACTCTGTGGGTAGTGCTCAAGGAGAAAATCCTATTCCCCTCACAGAGATTACAACACCACTCATGCCTGGCTTGACCCTTACTTCCGCAGGCACAAGTACTCCATTAGGTCATCCCTGAAGGTGAAATGAGTGGGCCATTTGATTGGCAGGAGTGATGCTTGATGGAGGAACAGCATAAAAAAAACTAAAATTATATATTATTAATTTCTTTTAGTTTTTAGTGTTGCTGCAGTGGTGGTGCTGCAGTAGCGTTGTCGCCTCACAGTAAGACATTGTCCTGTTCGATTCTCAGCTAAAGCATCTTCTGTGTGGAGACATGCGTGAATGGGCGTACCTTCATTGAAGGTTGTGCATCAGGACTGGAAACTCTGTACGTAAAAATCTGCTGCCAATCATTAGCGGACTGGAGTTCCGTTGTGGCAACCCCTAACCGGGAAAAGCCGAAAGATACAACAACAACAACATTAATTTCTTTTAGTGAAGCCACTGAATATTTATTTGTTCATTTATTTATTTATACATTTATTAATTTATTGATAATGGTAATACTACTACTAATTCTATTATCTGAAGGATAAGGAAGAGTAAAGCACAAGACTACAAGAATAATATATTCCTAGCTGTATGCAATCAAAATCCTTTCAAATGCTCTACACTAGTATCTACCTCCATGCTACAAACCACCCAAATGTACCATTTCTCTTCAGAGTTTCAGCATTTTATTTCTGTGGGTGAGTATGCCACTGGATCACACTTAGCAATATTAAATTGTAATGCTCACTGAAAAAGACTAGCTGCATGATGCCCCTAACCACAGTATTTACAAACACTGGGGAATGGGATCTTTGAAAAAGACACCTATATAATAAAATGCCAGTTAAGAAGGTGCAGGCAGAAATTATACATCAACAATCACAGTAAGAATGAAATGACTACATTGCAAAATGTTTTTCAATTAACCTTTTCAGAAATACAATAAAATATTCATTTACATTTTTTTTTTGTTTTGTTTTATTTATACAAAACAAGTACTGAACCTCATAGCTCATCCCCTTAACTCCACCCCCTTACCTCCAGAATCTGAGACAAATCCAGAAATAATCAACTAGAAAGGCCCCAACCAAGTCAGGGGCACTTTTTAATTATTGGTAGTACCAAGTTACAAAGTTGATAAAATAACATGGATTAACATGCATTTTCTGTTTACAACTGTAATAACGGTAATTATTAGTAGAATTTAATCCACAGTCTTAAAAAAAAATAGTGAATTTGAAGGAGAACGCACAAAGCTTTATGCTGACATTTCTGATCATGTTCCTGAAAATTGGAAACAGCTGAAATGTATTCATCCTGGATGTAGTGGTAAGGAAAGTCCCCTGCCAAGAGTAAATTTTGTCACTGATGGGGAGGATGTTTTACAAACTGCAGGCCCATTACAATACATAAACAGCAACAGACTCTCAGAAACAGAAGAGTGACGGTTACTATTTTATTTATTTATTTTACATTTGTTTACTGTGAAAGTCCGACTGAGCCATTGGCCTGTTTTCAGTGGAGGCCCAGGGAGAAAAGTTCCAATAAAAACAAACTACAGTCTACTAGGCAATGGTATAAAAAGTTTCAAACCCCCTGCTAACACAGCCAACAATGACTGCTATGCAGTGGAGCACACGCCCTGTATAATCACCTAAACAACTGTATAGACTCAGCTGTACATGACCGGATCAAAACCAGTTCCTCCTGTAAAACAGGCTACCCTGGTGGACCATAAGTATAAATAGGTTATATAACAAAAGGAATAAACTGATGTCTAAGAACAAAGGGAAATTACTCAGCAGAAGATGAATACCCTTTACAGCTTGAACAAGCAAATCAGATATCTTGAAACATCTTCTAAAGCTAGTTACGAAGCTAAATTATCATCCCTAGCTAAGGATAATCACAAGGCATTCTTTAGCTATGTTTGAAATCTAAAAAGGAATGCCCAGCAACTTGGACAATTAGATGGAGAACAGGAAATTAATTCCTGGTTTGGCACCTATGGCTCCAATGGACACAGGCAGTCTGTAAATGGTTCATCTCCCAGTCCCTAGCTTGTAAATGTTTCATCTCCCCTGCTTACACTTATCAAGGGTATCAGAACTTGCCAGAGATTTGGGATGCATAGCTAGGCTTAAAAAGGCTCCTATGGGCATTAGCCTAGTACACACCTATGAACCTAGAGGAACTACTTGGCACTCTCTTTACCCTCACCCTGCGCACTGGCTTTGTTCCAGCAGAGTAGAGAGGAGCAACAATAATCCCCTTGCACAAAGGGAGGAGTATATCAACCAACGCTGAGAACTATAAGCCCATAAGCCTAACTAGCCTTATCCACAAGGCCATGGAAGGAATCATCATGGATCATGGATCTTATTAACAAGGACATAGGTGACCTTCAAACTCTTGACCCAACCCAGTTTGGCTTCGTTAACAGTAGATCATGCATAATGAACCTGCTGGACTTCTTCAAGAATGTTGCCAAAGCCCTAGATGAAGGCAAAACAGTACATACTACCTATCTTGACTTAGCCAAGACTTTTGACACAATCCCCCACTCAGGTGTCATGAGAAGCTCTCCCAACTGAGGATTAGCCCATACATCACTAGATGGGTAGCTGACTGGCTCACCGACAAAATGCATACTGTCAAAGTTGGGGATTCTAACTCTACCAGTAGACCAGTTACTGTGGCATATCACAAGGATCTTTTCTTGGCCCTCTGCTGTTTGGAATCTCTTTCTCAGAAGTCCATGCGAAAGTAGATGGCCTGTGGCTTGCCAGGTTTGCTGATGATTGCAAAGTGGGGGAAATCATTGAGTCCCTAAAAGATTTTAACATATCACAAAAGGGGCTAACACAGACAAATGATTGGTGACAAAGCCACGGATGAAAACTAAATGCAAAAGTGCATTATTATCCCCTTTGGCAAAGAGGAAGTCCCTGCAAGTTACAATATTGACAGCACCCTCCTAAGCTCAAAATCAGTGGTGTGAGATTTGAGAACACAGGTTGAGAGCAATCTAAACTTCAATCAACGTGTCCACAGTGGTAAAGAAAGCCTTCTACGTTGCACATCACATAAGTAAAGGCATCGCATCCAAGACTAAGTACGTATAACTCCTCTGTACTTACTCCTTATCAGTCCACTAATAGCGTACAGTGCTCCCTTTTGCACGTACCCCACAAAACACCTGCAGCAGCTGGAGGCACCACAGAGGTTTCTCACCAAGAAAATTTAAAACCTCCAAAACATGACATACATGGAAAGGCTGAAAGCCTTGTCACTGTACTCTGTATCTTTCAGGCTGCTGAGAGGCAACTTCTGCGTGGCCTACACAGCAGTCTCTGACCCTGCCCTAATGGAAATGCCGCACATCCCCAAATCAAATGGAATTAGAGCAACTCACTCCAGGGATCTTAACCTAGCTTGTGACATTAACAGAACATGATAGAGAGATAGATATATCCCCCAGAAATTGCTGCTCCTCTGAAATAAACTCCCAATTCACGTGAAGCAGTGTTTCTGAATGACCATACTCAAGCGTAACCTAGACATTTGGATGGGAGACTGTAAATTCACCTCAGGGGTGGCTGGTGGCACCTATGTCCCTTGTGACCCAGGGCAGTCATTGCTGATCATAGACTCACTCTACGAATAATGACTATCTAACCAAGGTCAGTTAGGGAACATGGGTATAACATGGTTAGGCTTGTAAAGGCCCTAGGGTCATTAGCTTAGTAACTTCCTATGAACCTATGAACCTATAAAGAACAGCCATTTAACTTTCTCTGAACAATTACAGCATCATAGGCTAACTATGTGGTCACAAAGCTGATGACATCAGTGGAGGAACAGTGACATATGCCTGCTATTAAGCAGGTACTCATTCACACAGCACTTTACTGAAAATTAAACAGAGATAACTAAGGAACCTACAGGAAAAGAACTAGGTAAACTGAGATTCATAGCATTTTAATTAAGCACAAATTTTTTATTATTTTTTTTTCCTTTCAAGCATATGATAAATGGGTGAGTGGGATGGTTAATTGAACCTCTTTAGCCATCACCAATACCAGTAACACTTCAAAAAAAATTAGATATATACCAGTCTCATGCTCTCTTCAGCAACATGAGTAAGCATATTCACTCTGCCAGGTCGCTAAATACAAGAAATGTAGCATTGTTATCTGTCTTCATTCACATTCCTCTTCATATATAGTTGTTGCATCAGTTTGAGGCACAACACACATGCAATACAGATGAAACAACATGAATTTTGTTATAATTTCATTGAAGAGATTATAAAAGCATGTTTTGTCAAGTTTATAAGTTCACAAAATATCAGATTTGGTAAAAGAAATGTGGGCATAAGAGTATCTGGGTGGAATTCATAGTCCTACTCACTGTAAGTGCACAGTGGGATTTCTGTGGATAGGGCTGTTGCACCATTATGTATATCTGTTAATCAGAAATAAATGACGTTGGTTTTGGATCATTGTTGTGCTATGTGCTCCCTGGAAGTGTCATAACGTTGTTGGCAGTTTGTAAACTCATAAAATTGATTTCCACTAGTTTGGTTAAATGCAGTAGAAGCCACATTTGTGTATTTACATGATTGTTTTCAGCATTTTCTGTCATCTGGATGCAGATGTGAACCTGCACATGCATTTTTGGAAATTGTTAGGGGAGCAGCACTGAGCACAGCATAGTAGTGGTTAATTAAAAAGTTATAAAATGTATTTATATCCTTCAGCATAAAAACAATGACTATCTCTCCTCTGCTACTTTCCTAGACCTATTTAAAGCATTTGACATGGTCCCACACAAACAACTTATCTCTGTCCTCAATAACCTATCCTTCTCACAATCAGTCACCAACTGGTTTCAGAGTTACCTGTCTGACCGCCAACAATCCGTTGTATGGCAGAATGACATATCTCCCCAACTACCTGTCTCCATAGGGGTTCCCCAAGGATCCATCCTTGGACCCCTACTCTTCTCTGTTTACACCAATAATCTAGCCTCTGCCACCAAACATGGCACAGTCATACAATACTCAGATGACTCAACCATCATCTGCTCAGCCCAGTCCCTACCAAAACTGCAAAAAGTCACATAGGAAGCCTTTTCCTCTGTTGAAACTTGGTTATCCGATGCCCAATTAATACTCAACCCAAGCAAAACTAAACTACTCATCTTCCAACCCACCAAACATACTCAAAACAACTCTCACTTTAACATCACAGAAATAGACAACACCACTATATACCCAACTGAACACACCAAATTGCTAGGAGTGGAAATAGACAATAAACTAAAATTTGACATTCACATATCCATGAGCATAAAAAAGTCCACAAAAAACTAGGACCTTTATACAGAAATAAGCAATTTCTCACCAAAGTAGCAAAGATTTCAAAAGCAAATTCCCACCTTATCTCCACACTACTTTATGCCTCTCCAATATATACCTACCTAAGGCAATACAATCTAAACAAGCTAGAGGCCTGCTACAACAAAATCGCCAAATTCACCACAGGGGCATCCTACCATAGTCACCACTGCCTCTCACTTGCAACTAGGCTGGCTTGAACTCCCTCACCTCCTTCAGTGGTATCAACTCTCACTCACCCACAAACTAGTAAACCATCCACTAAATGTCCCATCCCTCCAGAATCTACTCCAACCCTATCGCACCACCACACCACTAAGATCCATCAACAAAAATCACTTGCAGATCACTAAAGCCAATAACTCTGCTGGTGAAGCACTATTCTCTTGCACCATAGCCAAATTATGGAACTCCCTTCCACTCACAATTACCTCCGAACCATCGTGCACCCACTTCAAAACTTTACTAAAAGTGCACCTAAAAACATGCTGGCTATGCCCTTGCAACTCCCACTCTAATATCACCCACCTCATCCAACCACTACCTTTCTTTCCACTCCATTAACTACCTTGATTATAGCAAGCTCAGATGCTCATAAGCCTAGTACTTATTATACAGCAGGAACTTCTCATTGTAACATTTGTTAATGTCTGTTATGTACTTCACAGATAAAGATTCTAGTTGTCTACTGATGTACTATGTTCTTCATCTGTAAATATGTTGCAAGTAATTGCTATGTTAAATTGTTAATCGCTATGTAATCCAATGTAACTACTGTCTGTTTATTTTAACTGTGGAACTTTTCTCCCCGGGCCTCCGCTGAAAATGGACCTACGTCCAGTCGGACACTCCCGGTCAACACATGTAAATAAATAAATACATTTATGGAAATGTTTCTGTATGTTTATGTGGATGCCCTAGATTTGTATTTTATAAGGTTGGAAAGGAGGAAGATAGGAAAGCTGGAAATAAGGGAGATAGGAGACAATGGAAAACAAATGGAACACATTAAGAGAATTGTACTAGAAGAGCTGGGAAGGATGGGCACTTTGTTTTTGTGGTGATAACCCCCCCCTTTTCATTTTTTTAATATATATGAGGGAAGTTGGGAAGGAGTAACAGAAGAAGGTACAGAACAGAGGATTAGGGAAGAGTTAAGGAAGACACAAAAGCATAAAGTAGAGATAAGACAGATAGGTTCACTATGGTGGGCTAACATATGATGCAGACAAAAGACAAACAAATGGCTTACAGTTACAAAAGGGGTAGGGTGATGAGTTCCAAAGACAAGTCACACCCTAGAATGAATGATCTCAATTACTCTCCCTTTCTCTGATGGACATTAAGAGGAGGTCCCTGATGTTGCAGGCGTGGAGGCATCCAGTGGGCCAGTGGTGAGAACAGAACAAGTCAGCAAGTCTTGCACCCACTGAAGGAAGGCTTGATGGTTGAAGGAGCCTCTTTCCTGTCCACTCAAAAGCTGCTTCTACCAGGGCCCAAGGCTCCTTATCATGGCAGCTTACAAACCTACCATGCACTGGGGGGCTCATAGAGTCAGAGCTACTGCCCTAAACCTCTGAAGACATCCTCTCGTGGACAGGGAGAGGTGGTGATCTTTCACTGGCCTAGGAGGCATGTGGCTGGACTGCCTCTGGGATCTCTGGACATGTGGGAAAAGGAACAAAAAATGGAGAGAAGAATAAATAGGAAAAAATAAAGAAGAGATCCAGAGCCAGTGTTCAGACTGGTAGCCCAACATAATGCATCTAAGATACTTCAGGTGCAACTAACATTGGGTAAGACAGGGATTTAGGTCGTAGCCTGCTATAGGTTCATAGGTTCATAGGTAGGTACTAGGCTATCTGCCCAAAGGCATTTATAAGCCTAGCCAGAATGTGTTGGCTTTCGCCGCCCCCTTAGATTAGTTCCTTGTGCCTCTGTCCAGCAGAGCCATTGAAGTGATCCCTGGGGTAAACTTTCTGTTTCCCATCCACTCATCAAGGTTTCTCTTGAAGAGGGTTAGTGAGGAGCTCTGCCTAATGTAGATTGGAATTTTGTTCCAGAGCATGGGAAGTCTCTGGGACAGGAATCTATCCCACCAGCATGTCCTATTTATTGTTGTGGTGAGGTTTAGATCCCTGGAGCGTGTGGCTCGAGGGGATATGGTTTTCTTTAGGTGGAGCATGTCCATCAATTCTGGGTTGGACATGGCCTTGTATGACAGGCTGAGATCACCTCTGAGTAGGCGGTATGCAACCGAGTACAGCTGGAGTTTCTTCAGTCGAGCTGCATAGGGCAATCTGCTTGAGGCCAGTGATCCTTTTGGTGAGGTACTTCTGTGGTCTTTCCAGTTGTTGCAGGTGTCTTGTAAGGTACATCCCAAATGGGGCATTGTACTCTATGATGGGTCTGATGAGTGATGCATAGAGGGGCTCAATGACCTCTTTCGATCTGGATGCAAACCCTTTTGTGATTAGGTGGGCCACATAGAAGGATTTTCAAATCACTTTGGCAATGTGATTATCAAAGGAGAGGTTACTATCTACTTAGGTCCCCAGATCCCTTATTAGGTCTTCTGTATTTAGGGGGCTACCACCTATGTGGCAGTTTGTGGGTACTTTGTTTTTCCAAAGGGGATGACTATGCACTTTTTGACATTTAGCTTGAGGCCATGGTTTTGACACCAGGTATCTGTCTCAGTGAGACCCTTTTGTCGGATGTCTGTGTCAGCCGGAGAGTCAGTTATAGCTCCTAGTTTGCAGTTGTCTGCGAACTTGGTCAGCCATAGTCCACCTGTGCTTGCCTGTACCTCTGAGAAATATATGCCGAACAGGAGGGGTCCTAGGACTGATCCCTGGGGAACGCCACTTGTAACCGGTTTAGAGTCAGACCTAGCTCCTGCAATTCTTACCATGTGGGTTCTGTCCATGAGGCAGTTGGCAACCCATCTCTTGACATAGGGGTTTATGTTCAGGCTGGTGAGCTTGTCTATAATACCTGAGTGGGGAATGGTGTTGAAGGCCTTTGCAAGATGTAGGTAGGCTGTGTGGACCACCTTTCCCTCATCTATAGCCTTGGTAACTGTCTCAAAGAAGTCCACCAGGTTTAGGAGGCATGATCTGCCCTTAACAAAGCTGAACTGGATAGGGTCCAGTGTTTGGAGGTTTCCAATGTCTCTGTTAATGAGATCCACGATGATGTATTCCATAGCTTTGCAGACCAGGCTAGTCAGGCTTATAGGGTGATAGTTCCTGGAGTCCATTGTGCCTCCACCTTTGTGGAGCAGAATAACCATTGGTGTGTGCCACTCGGTGGGCATGTAGCCTGTGGAGAGGCTGAGTTTAAACAGTGTGTTTAGGTGAAGGGTTAGTTCATCTTTGAGCTTGTGTAGGACGCAGCCTGGGACACCGTCCGGTCTCATTGATGTTGTGTTTTTGGCTTTGGAGAGGGCTGTTTTAACCTGTGTGTCTGTGATTTCAGGGGCACTACATTCTTCTGGAATAGTTATGGGCCCTTTTGGGGGTGAGAGGGGGTGAAGTTTGCACTGAACCTGTCTGCTAGGATGTTGGCTATATCGGTTGGTTCAGTGTATTTTGTGCCATTCTGCACTAACTCTGAGCAGATCTGAGAATTGCCACTTAGATTCTTGACATAGCTAAAGAATGCCTTGTGATTATCATTGGAGTCCATGGCAATTTTTCTTTCGAAGCTAGCCTTGGATGATTTTATGAGGGAACGTAGTTTCTTGCTGATACTGATCGTGGATGTCTTCCCTTCTTGGGATTTTACTGTTTTCTGTACTAGTTTCCTCCTTCTATTGTATAGCTTTTTTATGGCAGGGGTCCACCAAACTGGTTTCCTTTTCTTGGAGGAGTGAGTCTTGGTTTTGTTTAGGAGAGCATGATCCATGCATTCTGATAGGTTCCCGTAGCATGCATTAGTAAAGGATTTTTCAGCTTGGACAGTGTTATCCTTTAACATGGGGGCTTTGAAACTTCCCACCTGGTCTTAAGTAACGTGAAGTTTGCTTTTGAAAAGTTTTTCACTGTGTTTTCTTTGACCGAGGGTGGTGGTGGAATGTGGATATCCAGAGTGATTAGTTTATAGTCAGATCTAACTAGCGAGGCATTGACCTCCAGTGTGGAACACAGGTCACCCATGTTGGTGAAGAACAGGTCCAATATGTTGTCACCTCTGGTGGGGGTGTTGACCAATTGATCCAGGGCATTTGAGTTTATAAATTCTAGGAAATGTTGGGCAAGGGAGTTTGTACTTGAGTAGTTCTCCCAGTTAATGTTTGGGTAATTTAAGTCACCTAATATCAGGGTGTTTGGTAGGACCTTTAGGTTTCCCAGTGTTTCCTGGAATGTGGGGTGGGGTTCCTGGGAGATGGTGAGTGATCTGTAGCAAGCTGTAATTTGAATAGCAGTTTTGCCTGTTGTTAGTTGCACGTGGATGATCTCTGAAGCATCGTGCTGTGCCATTAACCTGGAGGTGTGGATATCCTTGATGAATATGGATACTCCCCCACCTTTTGTATTTTGGTCCAGGTTTTGTGGCCGAAATGTATGGTAGGAGTTGTTGCCTGGTAGTGCTGGGGTGCTCTCTGGAGCCTTAAACCAGGTTTCTGTTACTGCACATATATTTTCTCCATACTGAGGAGTGCCTCGAGTATGTGCATTTTGAAGTTTATTTATTTATTTATTTATTTAACATTTGTTGACCGGGAATGTCCGACTAGGTTCCACAGAGCCTGTTTTCAGCGGAGGCCCGGGGAGAAATGCTCCAGATGCATGTCTTTGGAATGTGGGAGGAAACCGAGTACGAGGAGGAACACCACGCACACAGGGAGAGAATATGCAAACTCCACGCAGAAGGCACCCGAGAATCCGAAAGGAGAACCGAACCTTGCTGTTGACAATGTGGCAAAATAACCACTGCACCACTGTGCCGCCCGAAAAGTTTAGACTTCTGGCATTGAGTAGCATTACCCTCATTTTTTTGTTACTTGTGCTATTTACTGTGGTGGGTTTGTCTTTTGAGCCTTGCCTAAAAAAGGCACTATGGGGGTGGCAAGAGCCTTGGCCAGTATTCAAAAGCCTAAGGGTGACAGGTGCAAGCCGTCTCTATCGAAGCAGTGTGGCTTGTCGGGCATGTCATCCAAGGCTGACAGATACTGGATCCCCTTTGAATGACACCAGAAGCTTAGCCAATTGTTGAAATTGATAATTTTTTCTCTATACCGTGGTATCATTCTTGGTGAGGACAGGATGCTACTCAGGGTCAGGGTCATACCGGCCTGGGCTACATGATCAGAGAGCTCCTCCATGTCTCTTTGCATGTAGTCCAGGGAGGTACGGCTCAGGTCATTCACACCAACATGGACAATGACAGAGTCATATTTGTACTTGTTCTGGAGTGACCTGAGTGCTTGTGTTATGTGGCAGATCCTGGCACCCGACAGGCAGCTAACAGTGACCTTCTCCTTATTCAGTCTAGTGAGTAGGACGTCAGTGTGCCTGACTATAGAGTCACCTATTACTAGTGTGTTGGGTATGTTATTTTGCCTTAAGGGCTGTGATTGTGTGGCACACTGGTTTTGTGAAGTATGCATTTCATGGTTTGTGTTGGGGGGTGTAGGTTGCTTGGATGTCTGCTTCGGAGGTCTCTGTTGCTTTTACAGATTTTTATTTAGAACCTCTGAGTATGTTTTCATGTATTTATGTGTGTTTTTTGCTGGTGCTGGTTTCATAGGCCTATGTGAGACTGGTGCTGTGATGCAAGTAATTCCCTTCTCCTTTTGACTGCCTGGTCCAGTCTTGGGTTGAGAGAGCTTAGCCTCCAATTTGGCTGTATAATTGCATTTCTCCCATGTATTAGTGTTTGGTGGAAGGAGGAGAGGGTTGTCTGTGTACATGAGGCAATTGTAACATTGCCTCAAAATGCCCAGATTCACCAGTTGGACAGGATAGTACACCTGAAACTGCCCTTTGGACATGCCTGGATAGGTACAGTGAACTGTTTTACTGATTGGCTGGTAAGGTCGAGTAGAGAGCCTTGTCCTTCTCTACAGTATAGGGGGGTCTAGTGCTAAGGTTTATTAGTGCTTGCTATGAGTTTTGAGCAAGTGCCGGGATGAGAAGTGAATGGTTTAAGTGCTTAAGTTAAAGTTTGTATAGTTCCAAGGGAAAAATTAAAGTGTAGACTTTGTGGAACCGGGAATAGTTATACCCTAGCTAACTGGCGCTGCCCGACATGCAAAACCGCACAAATGCGGGTTTTATAGCAAGAAAATGAAAGAGATAGAAATTAGCCCAAAATGGCCAATAAACTACTAATTTCTGGGTTGAAACCACTCCTCCAGGGGCAGATAGGCTGCTCAAAGCTCCCTCTCTCACAGTGAACAGAGAAACTTCCTTCTATCCAAGTAAGCCAAGTAAGGTATGGGCAAACACAGAAATGTGTAGCACAGCCCTGAATTCAGCACTAACCTGAAAACTGGACTATACTAGCTTAGAAAGGCGGGAAAACAAGTATATTTTTTTGCTTTTTTTTTTTTCAGAAAATCAAGCAGATACAATCAAAAAAACACTTTAAATGCACAGAAATGACTATCACACTTGAGTGTGTAGCCCACAACAGTTAAACAGGTAATTTAAACACAAAAATGACTTTGTTAAAGTGCAGGCAGTAAAATAAGTACAGTATGTAGCTGAAACAAGCTTTTTAAATCACAGAAACTCAAGAAAATTGGCGTTTTAGGCGGAATTAGCTAAAGGCAGAAAGAAAATGCAGAAAAATTATACTTAATCACTCCAAAGTTTCTCTTTTGTCTCTCTGCTGCTGTAGAACTCTGCAGGGCACAAGACAGGAGCTTGCTGAGCTGTATACTAGCACAAAAACCTTGCAAATGCGGGTTTTATAGTAGGGAAATGAAAGAGAAAGAAATTAGTCCAAAATGGCCAATAAACTACTAATTTCTGGGCTGAAACCACTCCTCCAGGGACCCTGAATTCAACACTAATCTGAAAACTGGACTATAGTAGCATAGAAAGGCGGGAAAACAAGTATTTTTTTGTTTTTTTGTTTTTTTTTTCAGAAAAGCAGATACAATTGAAAAAACACTTTAAATGCACAGAAATGGCTATCACACTTGAGTGTGTAGCCTACAACAGTTAAAAACAGGTAATTTAAACACAAAAACGACTTTGTTAAAGTGCAGGCAGTAAAATAAGTCCCCAACCATGTCCCAAGATTCACACTCCACATTCCTAGGCACCCTGGAGAATATTAGGATCCAACCTAACACTCTCATACTGGGTGACTTCAACTACTCCTCCATTAACTGGGAAAACTATTTATATACCAATACACTTGCCTAACGCTTTTTGGAATTCATTAATTCCAATGTCCTGGACCAGCTCGTTCTTACCCCCACTAGAGGTAGTAACATCCTTGACCTGGTCATTACTAAAATGGGTGACCATTGCTCTACACTAATGGTCAACTCCTCCCTGGTTAGATCCGATCACAAGCTAATCACCTTGAAAATCCACATCCCACCCACCCCCCAGCAAAGGTAACCACCATGAAAAACTTCTCCAAAGCTAACTTTAGGCTCCTAAAAACAGAGGTGGCTAACTTCACGGCACCCATGCAAATGGAGAATATTTGCATGTCCGCCAAATTATACACCAATGCACTGTATGAATTCGTACACAAATGCATGGATCTCGCCATACCCAATAGAATTAAGACGGTCTACTCAAAAAAAAGGAAGCCAATCTGGTGGTCTCCTGCCATAAACAAACTCTACAACAGATGGAGGAAACTGATGTGGAATAAGGTGAAGTCTCAAGACTGGAAAAACTCCCTTATCAGCATCAACAAAACATTGAAATCCCTCATCAAATCATCTAAAGCTAGCTATGAAAACAGAATTGCAGCAGATAGTAAAGACAACCACAAGGCCTTCTATAGTTATGTAAAGAATCTCCATGGCAATACCCAGATTTGCTCTGAGCTACTGCACAATGGTACCTCCTATACCGAGCCAACAGATATTGCAAATATACTGGCGGACAGATTCAGTGCTAACTTTACCCCTCACCCCCCCAAAAGGACCAATCACAATACCAGTAGATTCCAAGGCCAAGAATACAGCTTCTATGGGACATGACAGTATCTATGGGTGTATTATACATGAACTACAGAGTGACCTGGCACTTCACCTGTGTGCCCTGTTTAATCACAGCCTCACCTCAGGCTTTGTCTCTACCGAATGGTGCACTGCTACAGTCATCCCTCTCCAGAAAGGAGGAGCGACTACAGACTCCCAGGAATCATCATCCCATTAGCCTGATGAGTCTGATATGCAAAGCTATGGAATGTATCATCATGGACCTAATAAACAAGGATATAGGGAATCTCCAAACTCTGGATCCTACACAGTTTGGTTTTGTGAAGGGTAGATGCCTGCTCAACTTGGTCGACTTCTTTGAGTCATTCACCAGAGCTGTGGATGAAGGTAAGGTGGTTCATACAGCCTACCCTGATCTGGCCAAGGCCTTTGATACCATTCCCCACTCAGGAATCATAGAAAAATGTACTAAGTCACAAGTGGAGTCCCACAGGTTTCGTTCTTGGGACCTCTCCTGTTTGGTATCTACTTCTTTGAAGTCCAGGCCAACATGAACGGACTCTGGCTGACAAAGTTCACAGATGATTGCAAGTTGGGAGCTATTATTAACTCCCCAAGTGATGTTGACAACCTGCAGAAAGACCTCAATGAGACCAATGATTGGTGTCAAAACCATGACCTTAAGCTCAATGCCACAAAATGTGTCTTCATCACCTTTGGGAAAAACCCAGTTCCCTTGCATTATCACATTAATGGTAGTCCACTGAACACAAAAGGCATTATAAGAGATCTGGGAACACAGGTTTACAGCAACCTCTCTTTTGACCATCACGTTGCCACTGTGGTCAGAAAGTCCTTCTATGTGGCATCTCATTACAAAGGGTTTTGCATCCAGGAAAAAAGAGGTCATTGTCTCCCTCTACTCTTCCCTCATTAGGCCAATCATCAAGTACAATGCCCCATTTGGCATGTACCTCACTAGACACCTGCAACAACTGGAGAGACTGCAAAAGTACCTCACAAAGAGGATCCTAGGCCTTAAACACTTGTCCTATATGGACAGACTCAAAAAACTCCAACTATTCTCTGTCTCATCTCGCCTACTTAGAGGCGATCTCTGCTTGACTTACAAAGCCATGTTTGACCCAGCTCTGTTAGAAATGCTACATCTAAAAAATCCCAATTGCTCTGCACCACATGCTCCAGAGAACTCAGCCTCATTACCACAATCAACAGAACATGCTGGAGGGACAGGTTCATAACCCAGAGACTGCCCATGCTATGGAATAGACTTCCCAAACATGTTAAGCAGAGCACCTCACTGGCCCTCTCCAAGAGAAATCTTGATGAGTGGATGAGAAATAGAAAATTCATGCCAGGGATCACTCCAGTGGCTCTTCTCAACAGAGGCACTAGGGACTAATGTTGGGTGGCACGATGCCAGGGTAATCCTACGGACTAGGCTTGTAAAGGCTCCAGGGCCATTAGCCTAGTACACATCTATGAACCTATGAACAAGAAGGATTCATAAATGATTTTACATAGTCAGTTTTATTTATTTTTTTATATAATAAACAAGTTGTTATTTACTTATAATCCTTACACTACTACCCCTCCCAGAGCTGAATGCATTCTTTATTGTCCCCATCGGTAAATCAACTTAACTTATGTATATCAAGCAATTTCTAACTATGTAGTGGGATACTGGTTGAAAGAGGTAGGATGCACTTTGATGTATTGGCTAATATTATCTTCCTGTCAGATATGAGTGGTTTATAATCCTGCAACTTTTCATTACTGAACATGCACTTCTGCATTTATTTTATTATCTGAATTATTATAATAATCTAAGTATTGTGTGCACTAATGAGCACCTTCAGTCAAACACCACAGTGTCATCTGCAATTGCCTAGCATCATAGGTACGCTCCTCCTCAACTGAGGAGACACAATTAATAGTGTGAACATGTCACATGAAAGAAATGTTTGGGGGGAAATTCATAAAAGTTACCACTGTACTTTTTTTATAATTCTGAGACATCCCTAACACACTGCTTTTGCATGAAGACATGCAGCTCCACGTTGGGCTGTCTCTCTGTGGTCATAATATATGCTAATGAGGCAGTCTGGGGAGAGGCATATCATTAGCCATGTGCTTTCACCTCCAGAAACATCTCCAAGAAGGCATCTGTAGTGGCAAGGAAGGGGTAGGAGGTCAAAGGTGCATGTGTGTGTGTGTGTGTGTGTGTGTGTGTGTGTGTGTGTGTGTGTGTGTGTGTGTGTGTGTGTGTTTCTGCCTGGGAGGTTGCAGTTTGGGAATTTAGTGAGAGGTTATGTGTGTGTGTGTGTGTGTGTGTGTGTGTGTGTGTGTGTGTGTGTGTGTGTGTGTGTGTGTTATCATGTAGGGAAGGGGCTATGCATGTGCGTGTGGGGTTTTTTTGTGTGTGTTTGTGGTGTGAATGTGAGTGTGGTGGGGGTGTAGGTAGGGGCTGTCTTACCTACACACATGTCTACATTAGCAAGTAACTCCTGCAACATGTGTTGTGTAATAGGAAACCACTAGATACCAGAGAAAACCATATACCTGTGGCTGAGCAGCACTTTAGAAGTACAGGCACTGAGGATTGGTGGAACCATTGGCAACCAGGCAAAGATCTATATCCTTGTCTGGGTGGCGGTTTACCAGTACAGGCCTGGGGGGAGCAATACACACGAGGGAGAACTCATATTGTCTGTGCCTTAATGCTCCCCTATCCTAACTTGAATGTATTGGCTAGTTGTTGTCAGCCATTCTGAAACCAGATGAATCTTTTAGAAATCACCACAATAAATTACAAAAATGTGCATACTTGCTACTGCTAAATAACTTTCACCTTAAAATGTCATAGGCATTGCTAAGCAGCACAGTTTGTTAAGGAGTTGTAGTGTACATACTTAATTCTACAATGGTGATCGGGAGGTGGGGGGCACTAAACACTAGATAGAACTCATGCTTCTCATGTCTTAACACACTTTAACAGTATAGCGATTGGAGGTGGGGAGAAGATTAGACACCAGGGAGAACTCAAATTGCTCGGACCTTAACAGTACCTTAAAAGTAAATTGATTGGCAGGTGGGGGAAACCTTCAACACCAGCATACCTCTCAACCTTTTAGAGCAAGAAATATGGGCAAAGCTATAATGAGTTGCCAATGACTTGCTAGAAAACCACAATTTTATGTGAAACAGACCAAAACTTTCAGGCAAAAATCTGGACTGTTGAGAGGTATGAACACCAGGGAGAACTCATACTGCATGTGTATTAATGGCACTTTAACAGTATAGTGATCAGGGTGGGGAAGAACACTAGACAAAAAGGAAAAGTTATATTACTCATGTCTTAATGGCACTTTAACAGTACAGTAACTGGGGGTGGGTAAAACACTAGACACTAGGGAGAACTCATATTACTCATGCCTTATGGCACTTTAACAGTACAATGATCACAGTGTAGGGGGAACACTAGACATCAGGAAGAACTCAAACTGCTCACGCCTTAATGGCCCTTTTTTAAAGTATGGGGATGGGGGGACCACTATATATCATGGGGACCTTACAAACTCTATTGTCTGGGATTGTGTGACTGCAGTCTTCTGTGATTTACTAGGGAAGGAAAAGGAGACAATGGGGACGTTTACTCAACTCAGGGGCACGCATGGGTTCTGTGTTTGTGTGTGTGTGTATGTGTGTGTGTGTGTGTGTGTGTGTGTGTGTGTGTGTGTGTGTGTGTGTGTGTGTGTGTGTGTGCGTGCATGTGTGTGTGTGTGTGTGTGTATTGTATGTA
The DNA here is from genome assembly GCF_019279795.1 of Protopterus annectens. Classification (NCBI taxonomy): domain Eukaryota; kingdom Metazoa; phylum Chordata; order Ceratodontiformes; family Protopteridae; genus Protopterus; species Protopterus annectens. Next base: position 1,555,165,924 of record NC_056732.1, on the reverse strand, counting down.
GAAGAGTGTATCGCAGGTGTCACTGCTTTCTCAATACGTCTACCAACACAGTTAGCTATTGTGGAATTGCTGATCTACATTTTGCGATAGTTAATTGCAATTCATTAGCATAGAAATTAGCCTATAATGAGTTTTTTCTTCACTACAGCTGACATTTCTGAGGCTGATATGTTTCCTGTAACTAGTCTAGTCCAGATACAGATTTGCTGTTTGCAGGACTGTTGGTAAGTTTCTGAGCCCCCCAAGCCTTTCTGTGTTGGAGGAAAGCCTTCTAGCTTATCAGTGAGAGTGGTAAGCACTAGGTAGCCTATCTACCACAAGAGCAGTAGTTTCAGGCCCATAAATTGTAGATTATTGACTGTATGGGCAGTTTTTCCATCTCTTTCATCTTTCTGGTTTAAAAGCCCGCGTTTGCACTTGTTTCCTGCCTTTCCTGTAATTAGTCTAGTCAAGGTACAGATTTGCTGTATCCAGGACTGTTTATTAGCTTTTCAGCCCCATACGCCTTTCTGTGTTGGAAGGAAGCTTTCTAGCTTATCAGAGGGAGTGGTAAGCACTAGGAAGCCTATCTGCCACAGGAAGAGTGGTTTCTGGCCCAGAAATAGTAGCTTATTGGCCGTTTGGGCAGTGTTTTCCATTTCTTTCAACTTTCTGGATTAAAAGTCCACATTTGCACTTCTTTCCCACCTTTCCTGTAACTAATCTAGTCCAGATACAGATTTGCTGTATCCAGGACTGTTTGTAAGCTTCTGAGCAGTGCCAAAGTCTGCTCTTCAATTTTTCCCTTAGATCTGCTCGTTCTCTAATCTCCTGCACTTTTACAAGCTTATTAGTTTAGCTCTTTACCAGAAATCTTGTAGCAATTATTGTACCACACAAAAGTGGTGTCCGCACTAAATGTTCTACAAGAAAAAAGCTTCAGTATTTATTAATGCCAAACCCTCCAGGCATGTCTAAAAGTCCGTTCCCTGTGCTTTCTCCTATTAACTTGGTGAACTTGGGCATCCTGAGGCAATGTAGCAACTGCCTCATGTACACTGACAACCCTCTCCTCTTACCTGCCAACACTCAGACTTGTGAGAGATGCACTTATATATCCAAACTGGAAGCCACACACTGTCCAGCCAAGACCAGAAGAGCTGGTCAAGAGGAGAAGGTCAAAGCTTGCACCACACCACATGGAATACATAGCCCTCCAGAACACACACACACCAGTACTGCCGTCACATAAAAACACAAACCACACACCCATCTTCATGGAGGCTCTCTATAAAAATATACACAAACAGCATAGACCTCCAAGGCAGAAACGCACCCGGCCACCACAACACAACACTAATGACGAGACACATAGCTCTCCTAGACAGTGTGCCACTCAACCAAAGCCCCTAAGGCAAAACAGCATGCCCAACACACTAGTCATAGGTGACTCAATAGTGAGGCACACTGATGTCCCACTCAGTAGGTTGAATAAGGAGAAAGTAACAGTCAGCTGACTGTCAGGTGCCAGGATTACATGTAGTCCAGGAGGTATGTCTCAGGTCATTCCCTGGAACACACGCACACAGATCCCTCAACAACAGGTACAAATATGACTCTGTCATTGTACATGTGGGTGTGAATGACCTGAGACATACCTCCCTGGACTACATGTAAAGAGACATGGAGGAACTCTTGGATTATGTAGCCTAGGCAGATATGACCCTAGCCCTGAGCACCATCTTACCATCACCCAGAATGATACCACAGTACAAGCAGAAAATGATTGACTTCAACAATTGGCTAAGTTTCTGGTGTCATTCTAAGGGGATCCAGTATCTGTCTACCTGGGATGACATGACTGACAAGTCCTGATGCTTTGCCAGAGATGGCCTGCATCTGTCACCCCTGGGCTTCCAGATACTGGCCAAGACTCTTGCCACCACTATAGTGCCTTTTTTTTTAGAACAAATTACCACCATAACAGCTACAAACTAATGCAATCTGAGAGTCATGCTGCTCAATGCTAGAAGTCTAAATCTCAAATGCACTCACTCAAAGCACTCCTTAAAATGGAGAACATCGACATTTGTGCTATAACAGAGACCTGGTTCAAGCAACAGAAAGCAACCCAGCACTACCAGGCTATAAATCATTCCACACCTTTCGGCCCCAGAAATTGCACCAAAGTGACAAAGGTGGTGGTGTTTCCATATTCATAAAGAATGTGCACACCTCCAGACTGGCAGCCCAACATAATGCATCTGAGATACTTCAGGTGCAGCTAACATTGGGTAAGATAGCAATTCAGGTCATAGCTTACTATAGGTCCCCAACCATATCCCAAGACTCACACTCCATGTTCCTAAGTACCCTGGAGAATATTAGGGTCCAACCTAACAGTCTCATACTGGGCGACTTCAACTACCCCTCCATTAACTGGGAAAACTACTCATGTACCAATACACCTGCCCAATGCTTTCTGGAATTTATTAATTCCAATGCTCAGGACCAGCTCGTTCTTACCCCCACTAGAGGTAGAACATCCTTGACCTGTTCATTACTAACATGGGTGACTATTGATCTACACCAATAGTCCTCCCTGGTTAGATCTGACCACAAACTTATCACCTTGGAAAGCCACATCCCCCCCCCCCACAAAGATAACCACCATGAAAAACTTCTCCAAAGCTAACTTTGGGCTCCTAAAAACAGAGGTGGCTAACTTCACGACAGCCATGCAAATGGAAAATAGTTGCATAACTGCCAAATCATACACCAGTGCACTTCACGAAGATGTACACCAATGCATGGATCTCGCCATACCCAAAAGAACTAAGACGCTCTCCTCAAGAAAAAGGAAGCCAATCTGGTGGTCCTCTGCCATAAACAAAGTCTACAACAGAAGGAGGAAACTGAAGCAGAATAAGGCAAAGTCCCAAGACTGGAAAAACTCCCTTAACCTCAACAAAAGGTTGAGATCCTTCATCAAATCCTCTAAAGCTAGCTATGAAAAGAGAATTGCAGCAGATAGTAAAGACAACCACAAGGCCTTCTATAGTTATGTAAGGAATCTCCAAGACAATACCCATATTTGCTCTGAGCTACTGCACAATGGTACCTCCTATATTGAGCCAACAGATATTGCCAATATACTGGCCAACAGATTCAATGCTATCTGTACCCCCCCGAATGGACCAATCACAATACCAGTAGATTTCCAGGGATCCAGTATTACTGCTGCACAGGTTAAAACAGCACTGTCCAAAGCAAAGAATACAGCTTGTATGGAACCTGACAATATCCCAGGCTGTGTTCTACATGAACTACAGAGTGAACTGGCATCTCACCTGTGTGTTCTGTTCAATCACAGCCTCACCTCAGGATTGTCCCTACCGAATGGTGCACTGCTACAGACATCCCTCTCCACAAAGGAGGAGCGACTACAGACCCTGTGAATTATTGCCGAATTAGCCTGACAAGTCTGATATTCAAAGCTATGGAACACATCATCATGGACCTAATAAACAAAGATATAGGGAATCTCCAAACTCTGGATCCTACACAGTTTGGTTTTGTGAAGGGTAGATCATGCCTGCTCAACTTAATCAACTTCTTTGAGTCAGTCACCAGAGCTGTGGATGCAGGTAAGGTGGTTCATACAGCCTACCTTGATCTGGCCAATGCCTTTGATACCATTCCCCACTCAGGAATAATAGAAAAGCTCACTAAGCTAGACATCAACCCCTATATCACAAGGTGGGTTGCAAAGTGGCTCACAGATAGAACCCACAGTGTGAAAGTAGCTTGCTCCAAGTCAGACTGCCGAACAATCACACAAGTGGAGTCCCACAGCGTTTGGTCCTGCATCCTCTCCTGTTTGGTATCTACTTCTCTGAAGTCCAGGCCAACATGAAGGGACACTGGCTGACAAAGTTAGCAGATGATTGCAAGCTGTGAGCTATTATTAACTCCCCAAGTGATGTTGACATCCTACAGAAAGGACTCACTGAGAGCAATGACTAGTGTTGAGATGGGGCAGCTTGTGCCCCCCTATATGCAAACTGTGTATTGTATTACTGGGAACAAAAATTTGTTCTTAATACAGACTGGCGGGGTTATATTTCATTTTACACCCGCTATCTGGATGATATTTGTTTACTATGGGATGGGCCCAGAGAGAAGTTCAATGACTTTATTGTATATCTCAACCAAACCACTGAATTCTTGGCCTTTACACACACAGTTAGTGATTCCTCTATTAATTACTTGGACATTACACTCGGCAAGGATGTGATTAACCATTGCTTTCAGTCTAAATTATATTGGAAGGCTTCATTCTCTAATTCATATTTACATTTTGAGAGTGGACACCCTTATTATCAAAAGAAAGGGAGAGTGAAGGGGCAGATGATTAGGGCCTCTAGAATGACTAGTGTGACCGTTGAAGTCCTAGAGGACGTTAGTTTTCTGACCTCGCTGTTCCTGGAAAGAAGTTATCTCAAACAAATGGTGGATAATTTGGCCAATGAAGTTATCATGAACAGGGAAAGGGAGTTTTTTTCCTTGCTAGGGATTGGCACGCTTGAAATGGAGACATCAGACAAAGGGGATCTTAAGCATAGGGGGGGCCTTTATTCATACCTTTTCCACCACATCCACTCAGGTGGAAGACATTATTTAAAAATACTGACACATCTTAAAGTTTAATGATGACACCAGAACATATCTCCCGAGCCATCCTACTTTTGTTAGAAGGAGAGACACGAACCTCAAAGAACTCTTTGAAAGAAAACAGGTTTCTAGGCGTTAGTGATGACTTAAGATGTGGGACCTACAAGTGTGGAGCCTGTCAACAAAGTGGATATATTTTGGATAAGAGTGAGTTATATATTCCGTCTATGGGTTTCAGGTTGAAAGCATCACAATATTACAATTGTGGTACCAAAGGGGTGGTTTACATCGGGATTTGTGAAACCCGCCAGAGTTTTTATATCAGCAAAACCGAGAGACCACTTAGGAGAAGGATTTACAAGCATGTATACGAGGTTTCCAAAGGGAAGGAATCAAATGCCTTCTTCAGACATTCTTTAACATGCAACAAAATGAAAATTTAATTTTTTCTGTTAGAACAAGTGACAGTTGATCCCTGAGGGGGAAGCAATACAGGGACTTGTTTTGGCAGTTGAAGTTGGATGCAGGTAGACCCCCTGGTATTAATGACCATATTAGTATTAACAGTGTTTTAAAACTTAGGGCTGCTAAATTGTAAGTGATATATATGTATTTGCTACATATTTTGCTGCTATGAATACTGTATTTATTGTTTTGCACATGGATGTTTTTATATACACATTTATTTAACTATTGAACTTTTACAAACAGGATGGTTATTGTAGTAGAAATGTTTCTGACATCTATTTTAAGAACTGGATTTATGGTTTAAACCAAACACACATTTATTTAAGAAGTGCATTTAAGAACGAAGCAGAATCAGATTCAAATAATTCCAATGATACGTAGAAAATTCCAAAGCAAACAAATATAATTTATTGAAGGGTGTCCTGACATAAAAGTAAGCACTTTTGCTTGAAAAGCTTCATCAGACATAAAATAATATTCACCCACGACATAAAACCATATATATAACGTTCAAATTACAAAAGGAACCAATCATTCAACTGCACCAATTGAAATCTTAAAGAAACATGATACAGAAGTAGGTGAACAACCATGTTTTTTATATAGAAATAAAAGGAATCTAAAAAGGTTGCTTTGTTATCCTAGAGATAGGAACTTGGCATCCAGAGAGATGCATACTGTAGCCTGTGGCAAATGTATTTTTTGTCCTTTTATAGACATCAGTAATGAATTTTTGCATCCAGACTTGAATAGGATAATTAAGACTACTGCATCAGCTAATTGTATGACTTCACATCTAGTATATTTGGCTATTTGTCAGACTTGCTCAACTTTCTACGTTTTAAAAACTAACAGATTATTTAGGGATAGAATGCGTGAGCATATTTATCATATTAGGAAAGGCTTGGAGCATAATGCACTAGCTAAACATATTGCTCAAAGTAGTGATACACATAGTTTTTTATTTAGGGCATTGACTGTGATCCATCCTAGTACACGTGAGGGTGGCATTAGGAATTATACAGAGACTATAGAAAGTAATTGGATCATTAGATTAAGGGCAGACAAAGGGAAGGGATTAAATGAAAGGGCTTCTATTAAGCCCTTCCTTAGGAAGCGTAGGAATAATAAGTAAGTGGTTATATGTTACTCTATGCCTTTGTATATGCTCTTTTACTTTTTTATATAGTCTATACTAGATTAGTATTTTAATATGATCGCATGTATTCATTTAGTTATATAGACTTTTTTGTGTATTTAATGTTCTTAGGTTTCATTTTTAGCCTGTTTCAGCTTGTTTTATTATGCATTACATAGGTAGTCATCTAGGATATATGTTATATGACTAATAATATAATCTGCATAATGCTGACATCTGTATCATGTTTCTTTAAGATTTCAATTGGTGCAGTTGAATGATTGGTTCTTTTTGTAATTTGAATGTTATATATATGGTTTTATGTCATGGGTGAATATTATTTTATGTCTGATGAAGCTTTTCAAGCGAAAGCGCTTACTTTTATGTCTGGACACCCTTCAATAAATGATATTTGTTTGCTTTGGAATTTTTTATGTATTATTGGAATTATTTGAATCTGATTCTGCTTCATTCTGCGCCAGTATTTATGACTCTTGTTTTTTGTTATTTTGTGCTGGGACAGAGCATTTATCAGACTTTTTGGCAGTACTCTATCTTGCTTTTTCATTTTATTAACTGAATATTAGTGTTGCAATTCATCCCTGCTTAAAAGAATTACTAGGATTTTAACTGGGTCACTTTATTGTAATTAATTTATGTTATGCATAATTAATTGATCCTTGGATGTAATTGGAAGGGCTGAATTATTTGAATGTATTGGATGGGATTGCTTCTTTGTTCTGAAGAAGCCTGGTATTCTACTGGGTAAAAACGTGCTAAACTGAATTGTACTATAGTGTATTACTGTTCCTATTGTGCTGTTGGATATTAAAGGCATTTTATTTGTGAATCTGCTGTCCTGAGTGCCTTGGAGAGAGGTGGTTACTGCTTGTGTGATTTCCGTGGTTTTTCTGTGCTTTTTGCTCAATGGCTGAAGGAGTGGATTCAAGTGTTTTCATTGACACACTGGAAATTTTAAAGGAAGGAGATGACAACTCGCCAGTGACGAGGGGTGAGTTCAGTAAGGTATTGGCACTTTTAACCCAGCTAGTGGTTTACACGAGTAATTCTCCTCCTATTTCGCATGCTAGGTTGTTGGGTAACCAGAATCAGCTGTTTGAACAACAAAACGCACACAATGTGCGTATGATGACAAACCAAGGTACTTCTGATGAGGAAGAGAGGTGAACAGCCACTTCAAACCATTTGGAGCACAAAAATCAATTTAAATGGGATGTACACAACAACCCTAGCAGCCAAGGCTGCAGTGGAGGCAAAGGTACTGATAACCATTTTAATTTTGACTCTTGGACAAACCAAAGGTATAATTTTAGTGAAAAAACTTTTAACAACAGCATGGAGACTTTCAATGAGAATTTTAAATTGTTTAAAGAAACGTATCCGAACAATGTAAAACACAACAATTGGCTTTATCAGCAGCTAACAGAATTATTTAGTAAGACTGGGGTTGAACTGCTTAAATTAATGGTCAGAGACTACGAGAACCAGAGAGAGGTTCTGTTAAATGATATGAATTCTTTGCATAATAAATTTGTTAATGAGAGTTCGCCTAATTTTGATAAAGGTAAATACGACGGTTTATTTAAAGATGTGAACAATTACTGTATTAAAATTATCAATAGAAAAATCAGGAAGTTAGAAAGGGACCTTTTGGAGTATAGAGAAGGGAGAGCTTACCCCCTTTTCAAAACTGGCCCTTCTACTTCTAATGAGGACCATGTGTATTCGGGTCGCAATGAGATGGATGGTGACAATAACAACATTAATGAGCACACAGGTTACCCTTTAGGGGAACCACCAGTAAGAAGTGAAAGACTTGCACAAAAACAGAGGAACTATTCATATCAAAACCCAAAATATTACGGGGGGGTAGGTTTCCAGGGAAGAGTAGGAAGTTTCGACCGGCCTAATGGGATCATTGTCACCACTTGTGGAAAATAAGTACAATGTGAACATGTTATGTTTGAATGTAGATGATGACCAAAGAATATGTAAAAAAGATAATTTTATTGTATTTAACTTTACAGACATGGTTATTAATGATGTGCATTTTAAATTGCTTACTAAGGGATTTCATTTTGTACCCTCCAGACCCGCGTCCATGGTGAGCACATTAATTGATCTAAAAATGTACATTAGACAACTTAATTTACAAATTTTCTTCAAGAGACAGGAATTGAATATAGTTGAATTGAGTAGGAAAAGCCTGTTTAACCCATCAGTCAATCAGACATTAAAAATTTTTTGAGGAACTAGTGGAAAGTGAAATTAGGAAGTTGGACATTAAAGGCAGGCCTAGACAGAATCTTTCAGATGAAGAGACATTTTAGACAGCTGAGAGAAGAAAAATGTAGAGTGATGAAGCCGGACAAGGGCGGAGGGGTGGTGTTAATGTATAATGATGACTATGACACACACACATGTTCAACATTTTGCAAGACCCAGAACACTACACAACATTTTCTCGTAATGAGATTAACATCGCCCATGCTAAAAGAAATTTTTACTTATTGGACCACTTACTGCAGAGGAGTTTTAATGAAAAGTTATACAATTTTTTACATGTTGAGAAACCTAAGATTCCTTGTATATTTGGTATCCCTAAAACTCACAAAGGGATCAACGATATGAAATTTAGACCCATTGTAGCTGGTGCAGGGAGTATTACTGAACCTCTAGCTATTTTTATAGACTTGCATTTAAAGAAGTTTCTGAATTCTGTGGTTCATATAATGAAGGTCTCATGGGATTTGTTAAAAAGAATGTCTAGAGACAAATATGGTCTGGAGATTTTGTTGGTTACTATTGATGTGGTCGAGTTGTTTCCAAGTATACTGCATGAAAAGGGCTTAGAATGGTTTCGGGAAATTTGGTCAACTGAATTAGGCTTGGATGGGAACACCTTAAAGCTGATTATGGATTTCATGGACACCATTCTTAGAAACAACTTTATTCATTTTAATTGTGAGTTTTACCAACAAAGCAAAGGTGTTGCGATGGGGGGGCAGCTTGTGCCTCCCTATATGCAAACTGTGTATTGTATTACTGGACACAAAAATTTGTTCTTAATACAGACTGGCAGGGTTGTATTACATTTTATACCCGCTATCTTGATGATATTTGTTTACTATGGGACGGGCCTAGAGAGAAGTTCAATGACTTTATGGTATATCTCAACCAGACCACTGAATTCTTTGTTTTTACACACACAGTTAGTGATTCCTCTATTATTTACTTGGACAGTACACTCTGCAAGGATGTGATTAACCATTGCTTTCAGTTTAAATTATATCAGAAGGCTTCATTTTCTAATTCATATTTACATTTTGAGAGTGGACACCCTTATTATCAAAAGAAGGGGATAGTGAAGGGACAGATGATTAGGGCCTCTAGAATGACCAGTGTGACCATTGAATTCTTAGAGGAGGTTAGGATTCTGACCTCACTGTTCCTGCAAAGATGTTATCCCAAACAAATGGTGGATAATTTGGCCAATGAAGTTATTATGCTCAGGGAAAGGGAGTTTTTTCCCTTGCTAGGGATTGGCACGCCTGAAATGGAGACACCAGACGAAGGGGATCATAAGCATAGGGGGGCCTTTATTCATACCTTTTCCACCACATCCACTCAGGTGGAAGACATTATTAAAAAATACTGGCACATTTTAAAACTTATAGATGACAACTGAGCATATCTCCCGAACCATCCTACATTTGTTAGAAGGAGAGACACGAACCTCAAAGAACTCTTTGAAAGAAAACAGGTTTCTAGGCAGGTTAGTGATGACTTAAGATGTGGGACCTACAAGTGTGGAGCCTATCAACAATGTGGATATATTTTGGATAAGAGGGAGTTCTATATTCCATCTAGGGGTTTCAGTTTGAAAGCATCAAAATATTACAATTGTGGTCCCAAAGGGGTGGTTTACATCGGGATTTGTGAAATCTGCCAGAGTTTTTATATTGGCAAAACCGAGAGACCACTTAGGAGAAGGATTTACGAGCATGTATACGAGGTTTCCAAAGGGAAGGAATTAAATGCCTTCTTCAGACATTCTTTAACATGCAACAAAATGAAAATTAAATTTTTTCTGTTAGAACAAGTGACAGTTGATCCCCGAGGGGGGGAGCTGGGAGTCCAGGGTGGAATACAGGGAACTGTTTTGGCAGTTGAAGTTGGATGCAGGTAGACCCCCTGGTCTTAATGACCATATTAGTATTAAAAGTGTTTTAAAACTTAGGGCTGCTAAATTGTAAGCGATATATATGTATTTGCTACATATTTTGCTGCTATGAATATTGTATTTATTGTTTTGCACATGGATGTTTTATATACACACTTATTTATTTAACTATTGAACTTTTACAAACAGAATGGTTATTGTAGTAGAAATGTTTCTGACATCTATTTTAAGAACTGGATTTATGGTTTAAACCAAACACACATTTATTTAAGAGGTGCATTTTAATATGAATTTTTCATTTTATTAACTGAATATTAGTGTTGCAATTCATCCCCGCTTAAAAGAATTACTAGGATTTTAACTTGGTCACTTTATTGTAATTAATTTATGTTATGCATAATTAATTGATCCTTGGATGTGATTGGAAAGGCTGGATTATTTAAATGTATTGGATGGGATTGCTTCTTTGTTCTGAAGAAGCCTGGTATTCTATTGGGTGAAAGTGCGCTAAAGTGAATTGTACTATAGTGTATTACTGTTCCTATCTTGTTATTGGATATTAAAGGCATTTTATTCCTGGATCTGCTGTCCTGAGTGCCTTGGAAAGAGGTAGCTATTATTAACTCCCCAAGTGATGTTGACATCCTACAGAAAGGCCTCAATGACACCAACGACTGGTTTCAGAACCATGGCCTTAAGCTACTATAGTGTATTACTGTTCCTATCGTGTTGTTGGATATTAAAGGCATTTTATTCCTGAATCTGCTGTCCTGAGTGCCTTGGAAAGAGGTAGCTATTATTAACTCCCCAAGTGATGTTGACATCCTACAGAAAGGCCTCAATGACATCAACGACTGGTTTCAGAACCATGGCCTTAAGCTCAAGGCCAAAAAATGTGTCGTTATCCCCATTGGGAAAAACCCAATTCCCTTGAATTACCAAATTGATGGTAGTCCACTGAACACAGAAGTCGTTATAAGAAATCTGGGAACACAGGCTGACACCAACCACTGTGGTCAGAAAGTCCTTCTATGTCACACATCTCATTACTAAGGGTTTTGCATCCAGGAAGAAAGAGGTCATTGTTTCCCTCTACTCTTCCCTCATTAGGCCAATCATTGAGTACAATGCGCCATTTGGCATGTACCTCACTGGACACCTGCAACAACTGGAGATGCCACAAAAGTACCTCACAAAGAGGATTCTAGGCCTTAAACACTTGTCCTATATGGACAGACTCAAAAAACTCCAACTATTATCTGTCTCATATCACCTACTTAGAAGTGATCTCTGCTTGACTTAAAAAGCCATGTCTGACCGAGCTCTGTTAGAAATGCTACATCTAAAGAAATCCCAATCGCTTTACACTACACACTCCAGAGACCTCAACCTAATTACCACAATCAACAGAACATGCTGGAGAGACAGGTTCATAACCTGGAGACTGCCTATGCTATGGAATAGACTTCCCATACATGTCACGCAGAGCACCTCACTGGCCCTCTTCAAGAGAAATCTTGATGAGTGGATGGGAAATAGAAAATTCACCCCGGAGATCACTGCAGTGGCTCTACTCGACAGAGGCACTAGGAACTAAGGTCGGGTGGCACGATGCTAGGGTAATCCTATGGGCTAGGCTTGTAAAGGCCCCAGGGCCATTAGCCTAGTACTCACCTATAAACCTATGAACCTATGAATTGCAAATTAGCACATTGTGAATACAGATCCTTTTTACCAAGGAGATTCAGACCCGCGTTTGGAATCTTAAAGAATCCTCAGGGCTGTTTTATTCTTTTTCTTTTTTTAATGACTATTTTACTTATATGATGGATATGCAAACAATTAACTGTGTTTTCCAGAATGTGACTACTGCCTTTCTGAAGTAGTGGAAAGTTGGATAAACATTTCCTCATTTCCATACAATCATTTTTCTTCCTATCATCATCAGCTCACTTTTTCCCATTTTTTTATATGGGGTTGGGGTATTGTGTGTTACCTGTCACCATCTCTCTCAATTCAGTGCCACACTCCTGGCTTCTTCAATACTCATGCCTGACAGTCACAGATCTTCTCTCACACAATCCATCCACCTCTTTGCTGGATGTCCTCATTTCCTATTGCCTTCTTCCTGTCTGTCCCAAATCTTCTTGTTCATAGGTTCATAGGATGATACTAGACTATTGGCCTGGAGGCGCTTATAAGCCTAGTCAAGAATTTTTCCCATGTTCTCCCAAAATCAGCACCTGTTTCTCCTGTCCAGCAGAGATACAGGTGGGATCCCAGGGGTGTATTTTCTGTTTCCCATACAGCCATCCAGGTTCCTCTTAAAGAGGGCTAGACAGGCACTCTGATTGACATGTAGTAGGGAGTCTATTCCATAAATGGGGGAGTCTTTGGGACACAAATCTATCCCACCAACAAATTCTATTAATATCACAGACCAGGTTAAGGCCTTGCGTGTGGGTTGTTCGAGTGGAGTTTGTCTTATGGATATGCAGCAACTCCATCAAGGCTGGGTCTGAGATTGCCTTGTATACCACACAGGTCACCTCTAAGCAGTCTGTATGAGACTGAGTAGAGGGACAGGGCTTTTAGCCTATCTGTATAGGATAGGTGTTTGAGACCCTGGATTTTCCAGTGAGGAATCACTGTGTTCTCTCCAACTGCTGCATGTGCTTGGCAAGGTACATGCCGAAGGGGGTATTGTACTCGATAATGGGTCTGATAAGGGAGGAGTACAGGAGTATTATGATTGCCTTGTTCCTGGATGAAATACCTTTATTTATGAGATGGGCCATGTAAAAAGCCTTCTGTACAATGGAGGCAACATGGTGGTCAAAAGTGAGGTTGCCATTAACCTGGGTGCCCAAGTCCCTCATGACTGCTTGCATGCTTAGTGCATTGTTATTAATGTGATAATTAGTGGGGATGCCATTTTTCCCAAAGGGGATAATGATGCATTTCTTGGCATTCAGTTTGAGGCCATGCTTCTGGCACCAGTCATTAGGTTTGGTAAGGCCCTCTTGGAGGATGTTCACATTATTAGGGGAATTTCAGACAGTGCCCAACTTGCAGTCATCTACAATCTTGGTCAGCCACAGACCACTGGTTTGGCATGCACCTCAGAAAAGTATATCCCAAACAGTAGAGGCCACAAGAGGTACACTGCTCGTTATGGGTCTACTACTAGAATTGGCTTCCCCTACTTTGACTGAGTGATTTCTATCAATGAGCCAGTTAGCTAACCATCTGGTAACATGCAGGTTGATGCTTAGCTGGGAGAATTTATCTATTATGCCTGAGTGGGGAATAGTGTCAAAGGCTTTTGCTAGGTCAAGGTAGGTGGTGTGCACCATCTTCCCCTTGTCCATGGCTTTGGTAACTGTTTTGAAGAAGTCGACCAAGTTTAACAAGCATGAGCTCCCTTTGACAAAACCAAACTGTGTGGGGTCAAGTGTTTGAAAGTTGCCAATGTCCTTGTTTATAAGGTCCATGATAGTACATTCCATGGTCTTGCAGATCAGGCTGGTTAGGCTGATGGGCCTATAATTGCCTGGGTCAGTGGACGCTCCACCTTTGTGTAGAGGGATGACAGTGACTATCCTCAATTCAGCTGGAACAAAACTGGTGCTCAGGCTTTGGTTGAATAGAGTGTCTAATGGTGCTGACAGCTCATGCCTGAGTTCATGCAGGATACAGCCAGGGATGTTATCGGGTCCCGTAGAGATTGTATTTTTGCCTTTGAGAGGGCATTAAGGACCTGCCCCCTGGTGATGAGCAGAGGGAGGCAGGTGCTGGGGATGTCCTGGTTTACTGATGGGGTGCTGGGGGGTGAACCTATCTGCCAGCAGGTTGGCTATATCTGTGGCATTTGTATATGTGGCGTTATTGACCACCAGTTTAGAGCAGATTTGGTTGTTACCTTTGAGATTGCGGACATATGTGAAGAAGGCCTTGTGATTGCCCTTAGTGGATGTGGTCAATTTGGACTCAAAGTTAACCTTAGGGGATTTCACCAGTGACATCATTTGTTTGTTCAGACAAATGAGAGATTGCTTCCAACTTGGCACCTGCTCCTTCTTGGTCCTGGACAGCAATTATTTCCTTTTATTATAGAGTTTGTTTACTGCTGCTGTCTACCAGACAGGTTTACTCTTCCTTGAGGAAGATGATTTGGTCCTGTCAGGTATTGCTGAGTCCATACAGCTATGTAAGTGCACATATAATTTTTTGATGTAGGCTTGGACATTAGTGCTAGTTCCAACTGAAGGGACAATGGTTGTGAAGCTGCTTTACGAACTTCATTATGCCATTTTGAAAGGGGATACTAATAACGCACTTGCCTGCCACATTCTAGAATTCCTGAACCACAAATTTGAATTTATGGTATTGACAAAGATAGATGATGCTCTATATGTGGGGCCATGGCAAATCCATTTGGAGATGCAAGAATTATGTTGGCAGATAAGAACTGGAGCTACATTCCCCCCTGGCCTAAATGAGCATGTATCAATCATTTGTGTATTAAAAAAGTTGGCATGTAACAGATAAAGAGGTTTTGTTCCATAACCCCACACCTTACTTGAGGATTTAGCGGCCACCTCCTCGGCATTAGATGATGGGTGGTTGGAACATTTATGGAGACTATATTTCTTTGCAGAGTAGAACTTATTTGAGTCTATTACTTGTGGCCCTAAGATCATAGTGTTCTTAGACATATTTAAGTAAAAAGTATACATTAAATGATTATTAGCAATTAATTCTACGATAAAACCTTGATCAGTTGTTTACTTCTGTTTAAAGTTTTAATTTTCAAATATGGATTATTATAGGTTACTGTTTTAATGACTTTATTATTTACATTTATATTTATATGCATATTTAAATGAACTTATTTTCTACTTTTTATTTTCTATTTTTATTTTTATATGTTGCATATATATATATTTTTATAATTATGCTTATTTTAAATGTATTCAACAATATATAATACATTCAGTATATAGCAATTTTAATCAATGTTTAGTGGGGTATTGCAAGTTTTGAGTATGTTAGTTTAATAAGGGTTGATGCCATGTGATGCAAAGTATTAATTAATTAGTACCACATGACAGTTTTGAATGTTTTTAAGTAAGGGCTGTATAGGACTGTTTCATTTTGCTTCATTTTGCTCTGTTTTAGCTTTGTATTCTGAAGAAGGAAGCGCATAGACGTTTCCGAAAACACGAATAAAGTTGTGTTAAAGAAGATTGGATTTTGGTGATAGTTCGCAATTTAAGTTGGGCAGTACCTGTTGGTGATCTACTCGTAATTTGTGTTTTAAAAGTTTGTTCAGCTTTTTCGTTCGTGTGAAGCTGCTTTTACCTGCTCTGAGGAGATTCTAGTCAGCTTTGGAAAAGTTTTTTCATTTGACCCTAACAAGGAGGGTGGTACAGGGGAGATGGTGGATTCAAATGTGATTGCATTATGGTCAGATCTTACCAAGGAGTATGACACTGTAGGGGTGCTACAGTGGTTACTCATGTTTGGTTTAGACCAGGTTCAGGATATTTTCACCTCTTGTAGGGGTGTGGACCAGCTGATCCAATGCATTGGCATTAATTACCTTGGCAATAATTCTAGATTGTCTTTTGCTTTCTGCAAGTGTCTGAACCACAGTTATCAGTTCTCTTTGACCTTTTCTGCAATTGGAGCTACTTTGGCTTCTGCTCTAATCCCTGATTTCTTTGTCTGTCCACAGTGTGCATCATAGCATCCTTCTCAGGCACTTCATTTCCATCACCTTTAGCTTCCTCATCTGCTCTGCCTTTACTGCCCAGGTTTCTGTACCATACCACTGTCTTGTACACGTTACTTTTCAGTTTCTTTGGTATTCTTCTGTCATAGACTACACCTGAGACTCTATGCCAGTTGGCTGCAGCCTCTCTGATTCTAGCTTTGACCTCTTCATTCAGACTTCCCTTCTCCTCAACCACTCCTCCCAGATATTTGAAGCTATTAACCTGCTCCACTATCTTCCCTTCTTTATCAATTTTCATCTTCTTCTGATTTCCCCAATTTGCTGTCATTACCACTGTCTTATCTGTGCTTAGTTTCATCCCATGTGCCTTCAGTTTTGCATTACATTCTCCCATCCTTTGCTTGAGTTGTTGCTCAGAATCTGCCTCTAATCCACATTTTCTGCATACAGCATCTTTGTTGATATTTCCCCTCCAACCTGTTTGCTAATGTAGTCTATCACCAGTATGAACAGCAGTGAGGTCAGAGCTGAACCCTGGTGCACATCCAGTCCCACTGGGAACCCCTCTGTGAGACTGCACACTGTTCGCACTTGACTCATTGGGTCCTTTTACATAGCCTAAACTAATTCTACCAATGTTTCTGGAACTTTGAACCACCACAGTACTGCCCAAATCAGCTTTTCCAGGACCTTCTCATATGCTTTCTCCAAGTCTAGGAATGCTCAGTTGTACTCTTTTCTCATTTCTTGCTTCTTCTCAACTATCTATCTCACTAAAAACATCAGGTCAGTTGTGCTGCATCCTGATCTGAATCTAAACTGCTAATCTCCCATCTTACATTCTTCTAGTCTGCATATACATTTATCAGTCAACCTCTCCAGAACTTTCATCCAATGTGAAAGGAATTTGATACCTCTGTACTACCCACCATTGTAGATATCCCCTTTGTTCTTGTACACTGGACAAATATGCTTATTATCCAGTCACAAAACCCTAACTAAATCACATGACTGGTGTTACAATTAAAATAACTAGCAATATTAACTGTATGTTTAGCATGTTTAAAAGTGCAGCTAGTACAGTGATGAATATATTTGCATACTACACAATTCTCACATTTAAACATGCCTTTTTTTACAATGGTTGTAAGGTTCAAAAAGGCAATGGTCAGGATTCAATAAAGCTTACACGGAGCTAATCTCCGTGTATGAATAGTAGCACGGCTTGAACATGGAGTTCGGAGCCTGTGTGATTAACAGCCTTCCAGCACTATTCTAACACAGACACCACGGAATAATGCTAATCATTTAATTTGCTGGTGAAAACCATGGGAAGGTGGCTCAGTGACTAAGGTATTTGCCTTACAAACACAAGGTGCAGGGTTTGAGTCTCACAAGGGATAATTGGCTAGGCTTAAAATGGCTCGCAAGGGCAGTTAGCTTAGTACTAAACTATGAACTAAATGGGGTGAAATAGCAATTCAGCAAGCAGACAGGCATCTGTGTTGGAGCCATGTCCGCAGCAGAAATGTATTCGGTTACTAACTTGTATATTTATGCAAAAAACAAAATAGGGGCATGACAGCTCAAAGTAAAGCATGTATTATGTTTATTAGGCATGCCAGTGACCAACATTATGGCCATTGGCATGCAAAAGTGTTTAAAAATTGCAAAAATCAAATTTATTTATTTTTTGGCTGATTTCGGCCATTTAAGCAGAGCACAGAGGCTCACAAATGTGATCATGCAGAAAATTAAAGAAAAACTGTAAATAAAACAATTAAATGTGAAGTATGAATTTTGCCATTATAAGGGACAGCATGCAGACTCATAACAGTAACAGGTAACAGTGGTTGCTAAGGACATAGGCTCCGATGTAGTGGTGTAACTAGGGACTAAGGGAGTGGGGTATGTAAATGAGCTAAATATATTCAATAGCAATATGGGTACCTAACTGTGTAGCAGCTATAATGCGGTGGTGTAAGCAGAAGAAGCAGCTGACATGAGAAGGGGGTGTGTCATGCTTGGTGTAAGCACATTGGAGCTCCACGGCTCCTATTCGTGCTCAGCTAGCACAGCTAAGCAAGGGAGGTGTGTTTGAGGCTGCTTAGCTGTGCTTAGCTGGTTCAAGAAATGATAAGTGTGTTCGTGTCCAGGTTAGTGTGAAATCTGCTGAGAAGTGTTTACATTTTAGCAGCGGGTTTGTCCGGCATGCCACAGGGCTTAAATACAGTGGAAATAAAAAGAAAAAAAAAAAAAGAAAAAAAGAAATAGCAGAATAAAGGAAATGAACTACAAATCACTAATACAGACTTTGCCAGTCACATTGGCCCATTCAAACCCCCTCAGTCATATAGCTGGCAGTTGTACTCCGGTTTCCACCAATAACTGCCCACGACTGCCAAAAAGCTGTATAGCCAAGGTTTATTGTAACAAAAACATGGACTGATATGACAAACTGAATACACAAACAGAAAACCGAAAAGCGGTAACAGAGTTAAGCGCTTTCAACCAAATCAGTTGGTCTTCATCAGAACTGCAACGTATAACTGTTCCACTGTTTAAATAACTTTTGTGGCGCCAAACTACTCATCATTCCTTAAAGTTACATAGACCAAATTTTAACGTATGATGTTCTTAATAATGCCATTAAAATATACAAATAAATACACATTAAAATGTTGTAAACAATACTATTTTTTTAAATACTTCAGTTGTTTAATTAATTGCTGTTAAAATGTATTAACATGTTAAAATATTAATATGTTATAATAAAAATATGTTAAAATAAAAATGTATTGTAATATTAAGGTATTAAAATGTTTCTACCGCCAAGACCTTGTAACTTTTCTATTTCATACTTCTTTCAATTTATAAAAAAGATATAACTTAAACTCTAATAGATGTATAGGTAGTTGTATGTAAATATGTAAATATAATATATGTGCATGATACAAAAAATAAATAAATAGTGAATATAACATAGAATATGTATAAATATATATAATCATGTAAAATTATTCATTTCTGACTTCTAAATATCCTTATAAGTTGAATATATAAATAATAATTGAGACTGGGAGAACAATAGGACAATAAAACAATAATAATTAATATTTTCCTCTATCAAATACCCAATATCAGTGCTTTCGTAAAACTATCTGATGTTCAATTAATATATAATCTTAACCTCTAATATGTTTAAAACATATTGTAAAATAACTTAAATTTATGAACACAATAATGATTTAATAGAGATAAAATCATTTAAGCCTGGTGGGGTGGTGGCATCTAAACATATTTGCCACCATGTTTCTTAATATGCTAATAAACTTTTAAAATCACCACCTCTTGGATCTCTGTCAATAATGTCAAGTATACTGAACCTAAATTGATGTTCGTCACCTTTGCTATCAATGTGTCGGTATAGTGCATTCGTTTTGTCTTTAGTCTTAATACTATACATGTGATCATAGATTCGCTTTTTAAGACACCTTTCAGTTCTTCCTACATATAAGCTTGAACACTTGTCGCATTTAGCTAAATATACCACCATTTTGGTGTTACAGTTCCCATATCTGCATCTTATATATGTCTTGTGTCCATTCTGTAACATTATTTTGCTTTCTTGCGACATATATCTGCATTGATTGCAAAATCCACATTTTCTGCTTCTATTGTTATTATTCATAAAGCTACTTTTCCTATCAGTATACCTATGTTCTATTAAAGACTTCATGTTACTTCCCATTTTGTAAATGAAGTTAGGTTTGGTTCCCAATATTTTTATTACTAGACCTATATCAGTACTTACTAAATGCCAAAATTTATAAATTATTCTTTTAATATTATCTACTCCTACATTATATTGTAATATACAAACTCTCTGAAAATTAGAAGTTAATTTGTTCAAGGGCAAGTTTTTATCAGTGTTATTAATTAATATATTACCAGTTCCTAATAATGGTTTATACTTTATGTTCCACTGTTCAAGTAACATAATCAATAATCTCATCCATCATTTTCTCAGGATATCCTCTGTTTAAATAAATGTTTAATGTATGCCAGTTTAATTTTCATCTCTTCATAATCTGAAACCATTTGTGCTGCTCGAATACATTGGCCCTTGAACACATTGTATTTAACTTTAGGAGGGTGACAACTAGAATAATCCAAGTAATTATTAGAAAACGTACTTTTCCTATAAATTTATATTTATATATTCAACTTATAAGGATATTTAGAAATCAGAAATGAATAATTTTACATGATTATATATATTTATACATATTCTATGTTATATTCACTATTTATTTTTTGTATCATGCACATATATTATATTTACATATTTACATACAACTACCTATACATCTATTAGAGTTTAAGTTATATCTTTTTTATAAATTGAAAGAAGTATGAAATAGAAAAGTTACAAGGTCTTGGTGGTAGAAACATGTTAATACCTTAATATTACAATACATTTTTATTTTAACATATTTTTATTATAACATATTAATATTTTAATATGTTATTACATTTTAACAGCAATTAATTAAACAACTAAAGTACTTAAAAAAATAGTATTGCTTACAACATTTTAATGTGTATATATTTGTATAGTTTAATGGCATTATTAAGAACATTATACGTTAAAATTTGGTTTATGTAACTTTAGGGAATGATGAGTAGTTTGGCACCACAAAAGTTATTTAAACAGTAGAACAGTTATACATTGCAGTTCTCATGAAGACCAGCTGATTTGGTTGAAAGCGCTTAACTCTGTTACCGCTTTTCGGTTTTCTGTTTGTGTATTCAATTTGTCATATCAGTCCGTGTTTTTGTTACATTAAACCTTGGCTATAGCTTTTTGGCAGTCATGGGCACTTATTAGTGGAAACCGGAGTACATTTGTAAGTAGTGTGGTTATATAGCTGGCAGCTGGAATATATCATAGTCAGCCAATCATGCAGGCAGCATCTGCAGCACACCAGTATAAAGTATGCAAACACCCTTCAGTCTGTTTTTTCCCACAAACTCTGCATCATTGGTGTACACACTTGGGAATTTTAACTGACAAAATGATAGGGGCTGCTGTGGATTTGCCACATGTATTACAGACTGAGGGCAGTGATGAGGATAATGCTGACAACCAGCCCAGACTGAGGAGGAGAAGAGTGTTCAGATCAAGGGTAACCTTCCAGGGGCAACATGATCTGGAGATACTAGACCACTACAGGGTGGAAAGGGACATACTTCAGCAACTCACCAAGCTCTGCTGGCCTCACCTCAGACCCAGAGCCAACAGAGGGGAAACCATCCCAGTTGAAACCAAGGTATGTGTAGCCTTAAGAATACTAGCTACAGGTACTTTCCAAAAACCTACTGGGGACATCATGGGGGTTTCACAGGCATCTGCATGTAGGGTACTCCACCAGTTCCTGGGTGCCATGCTACCACATGCCAGTGAGCACATTTATTTCCCTACCACCTCTGAAGAGAGGACCAGCAATATGTGTCTCTTCCACCATGTAGCAGACTACCCAGAGGTACTGGGTGCCATAGACTGCACTCATGTCCACATCAAAGCACCACCTGGTGAAGACAGTAGAGTGTATGTCAACCGCAAGGGTTATCACTCCATCAGCTACCAAGTTGTTTGCAATGCCCAGAGCATTATCATCTATGTGTGTGCTGTCAACCCTGGCAGCTATCATGACTCCCACATCTGGCATACCTCACAGTTGTACCAGGCATTTGCCAGGGAGGACATCCTGTATGGCCATCTTGTGGGGGATGCTGGCTATGCACTGGAACCATAGATGATGACACCCATCAGAAATGAACACACACACACACACACACACACACACACACACACACACACACTGAAGAGTGTCACAATGAGGCACACTCACAAACTAGGAACATTATACAGCGTGTGTTTGGAATGCTGAAGTCATGGTTCTGCTCCCTTGACATATCTGGTGGAACCTTGCAGTACTCTCCAGCCACATATGCACACATGTTCATAGTATGTGTCATGCTGCACAATATGATACTGCAGAAACAGCTGTGGCAAGAACATCACAGGGAAAGGTCACACAGCCCCGCCACCATTGCCAAGGTCTCCACAGGCACAGGGGGACTTGGAGGAAGAGCACCCTGAGCCTGCCCCAGTAGGCAGATGTAGGCATGCCCAGTATGCCGTGGCCTTGGCAAAGAGCCAAAGCATAGCATATGTACTGACACCCTAGGGACCAAGGGACTGACAACCGTCTTGGAATCGTACACATAATAAAAAGGATGCCACACACATCACACTACCTGTATCTTACCATGTAGAGGCTGTGTACAGCATGCATCTGACAAAGTCAACCCTCAAGCAATGTCCTCACAACTGACACAGGCACAAGGTAAGTCATTCTTCTTAACAGTAGATGAACAGAGTAGCACATTTTGGTAGCATAGCTAAGGTATTGCTGCATGTATGCAAGGGAATGGGGTGGCTTACTGGGATAGCAGCAGACAACTGACAGCTATGTAGGACAACAGGAAATGTCTGCACAATACTGGCTGCACAGACTATGCAGTAGTCCCCTAGCTGATAAAACTCACTCCAGTGTATGTGGGGGACAAATAAACTGGGGGGGGGTCATACGTCACATGCATGGATGTTAGTGTTGGGGCCCCATACTTACCCATCAGGCTCTCCCAGCAAGTCAGCCATAGAAAACCATAAAGGAATGTGTGGCAAAGTCACACAAATAGGGACAATGATGGAATAGTCCTCTGACAGACTTACACAGTGATATCACAGCAGATCTTGCATTTGCATAAAGTCTCTGAAGGGTAGGAAGTCAGAAGCTCAAATGTCTACCATTGCATTCTAAGCTTCTGTCTTTAGTGATATGCCAGTATTCTGCAACACAGGCACAACACTATGCTAAGTGGAACCAAAAAGTAAAGCCAACATCTGGACAGTCTGTGCAAATGTGTACAGTTGACAAGTATGCCCCCCAACACACACATGTTCCCATAGAAGTGCAGTTGTTGTGTCTTTCGGATTTTCCCGGTTAGGGGTCACCACAGCAGAACTCCGGTCCGCCAATGATTGGCAGTAGATTTTTATGTGCCGAGTTACCAACTCTGATGCACAACCTTCAACGAAGGTACGCCCATTCACACATGTCTCCAGACAGAAGGCGCTCTAGCAGAGAATCGAACAGGACAACGTCTTACTGTCAGGCAACAGTGCTACCGCAACACCACCACCACAGTCGCTTCCCATAGAAGTGCAGTAACATATTCATTTGTAGGGTAATAACAGCAGAGTACACATTCTCAGGGCTATCCCGATCAAATTGATAAAGTGTTGCATATCCACAATATGCAAGTGTCAATGAGCTATGTATATGCATGGTTAATACTGTCAGGAGGTGGGCAGCACTTACTTTTGGTTGTTGTGGCTTAGTGGCCTAGGTACAGTACTGTGGTTGGCAGGGTCCATCTTCCAAGACCTTCTGTGCCAACTATTTTGCATGCAGTTAGACCTACTGTAGGAGATGTACACACTGTGCAGAAGTCAAAATATCTGTCACTGCAAGAAAGCTGGAAAAGTCAGGGACAGGGCGACACACATATGGACAGTACACAGCTCGGAGTGACATACACAGTGACTAGTAGGACAGCAGGTACCTGAAACTCAGTGAACTGCCAGGTGCTAAACAACTGCTACCTTACTGTGTCAGCACTGACAACAAGTCACTGGCCATCATCCATAGCCCCGGAATGACAGTCTGTCACAGAAGAACCACAAGTATGCCTTGTGTATCTCCTCTTCTTGTCCTAACATTGCATTTGCCTGCCAAAATATGTGCTAAACAAAAAAGGTTCATGTCAAAACATCAGTGGCAGACAGGAGAGAAGCAGACATCACATCCATAAGAAAAAGCACGCTTATACCAAACTGGTCTCCCAGCTGTCTATGTTTGCAAGAACATTACTTAACACCCTGTCTCCATGTGTGGACCTGTGTCTGACTGTCATATATGGGCCTATCCAGATGTCAGTCTGTGACAGGTTGACAGCTAGGGCCAACATGCAGCCTCACAATAACATAGCAACACAAACCGTCTGAGGTACTATCATTATGGATCATCATGGATTATCATGGACCTCATTAACAGGGACATTGGCAAACTCCAAATACCTGACCCCACACAGTCTGCCTTTCTCAAGGGGAGGTATGTCAGTGAACTCTGGATGACTTCCTGAGGCAGCCAACAAAGGCATGGATGAGGGAAAGATATGCACTCTGGCCACCTTAACTGAGCCAAAGCCTTACACACTATTCCACACTTCGCCATAGTACTTGAACTCTGTCAACTGGGCAGCAGTCCATATGTTGCCAGATTGGTAGCAAACAGGTACATTGATAAAACCCACACAATCATAATAGGGGTAGCCAAGTCAAGCAGTACACATGTAATGAGTGGCATACCTGAGGGATCAGTCTGGGGGCCTCTGGTATACAGGATATACTCCCCTAAGGTGCAGGCCAGAAACACTGGCCTATGGCTGACCAAGTTGGCAGATGACTGCAAGTTGGGAACGGTCATCAATATCCAAAGTGATGTGGAAGTCCCACAACAGGGTCTCAACAAAACAAATGACTGCCGCCAGAAACATGACCTCAAGCTGAATGCCTGCTGATGCATCATCTTCCCCTTCGGGGAGACTGACGTCCCCACATATTATCACATTAACAAGCATTTCCTATATACATAAACAGTAGTGAGGCATTTGGCCACCCAGGTTGATAGCAACCTGAAGTCTGAGCAACATGTTGCTTCCACTGTACAGTAAGCTTCATAGATGGGCCAACACAAAGGTAAGGGTATTTCATCCATGGAAAAGAGGTCATAAGATCCAGGTATTCTAACCATATAAGGCCAATTATTTTGTACAATGCCCACTTCGGCATGTACCTCACACAGTGCATGCAGCAGCTGAAGAGACCACAGAGGTACCTCACTGGAAGAATCCAGGACCCCAAGCACCTACCCTACACAGACAGGCTTGCAGCACTGTTCCTCTACTCAGTTACATACAGACTTCTTAGAGGTGACCTCTGTCTGGCATACAAAGCAATCCAGACCCTGTTTTGATGGGACTGTAGCATATCTGGAAGTCAAGGCCCACTTGATCAACCTGTAGGGGCAGCATCAACCTGGTCTGTTATATCAGTAGGGTTGCTTGTGTGACAGATACATGTCCCACAACTCCCCCATCTGTGGAATGCACACCCTGTCCATATCAAAGCCGAGTGCCTCAGTACCCCTTGTGAAGGGCTCCCTGTACAAGTGCATGGGAAACAGAAAATACAGTACTGTGATTCCACCTATGCCCTTGATGGACAGGGGCTCTGGGTGCTGACATGTCTTAACATGGGCTACACTCCCATCTGGGTGGATTATAAGGGCATCAGGACCAGTAGCCTACTAACCTCATATCAACCTATCAACCTATAAACAAATGTCTAACAATGGTCCAGCACGTTACTCTATACTGCTCTAATACTGATATATCTGGAAATCACAGTGCTATGTGGAATATACCACACATATAATGGACATCTCTGCTCAGTAGAATGCACTCTGTACCCACACCCATACCTCTCAACCTCTTAGAGCAAGAAATCTGGACAAGGTCATAAATAAAAGTGGGACAAAGGCCCAAAAATAGGGACAATATCCAAATCATTGCTCCCACAAACATAGAACGTTGATGGAATAACAGGTTTTGCAGTAGCATGAATATCCTGAAGGTTATGAAGTCTGAAACTGAAATGTTCTGTCATTATTTTCTAACTTCAGTCTTTAATCACTTGACACTATCTTGCCAGAAAACCACGGTGTCATGAAAAACAGACCAAAGTTATGATACAAACATCTGGAAATTCTGCAAAAAACTGTACAGTAGAGAGGTATGAGTCACACCAGGATATGACTTATCAGTTAAGAAGAATAACACACAAGCAGGTGATCCCCACCCAGTATATCACTGAGGTGCTGTACTGTTTACACAGATTCATCAGACAATTAGTTATAGCCACACTTCTCAACTCACTGGATTGGACAAGAATGTCTATAGTTTGGCTCATAATTTTGGACTGTGCATCATGCATCTTGTATCTCTTAGGTAAATCACTGTGATGATCTGATGATTTCTGTCAGTAAGTAATGACACATTACATTTCAGTGTCAGACTTCATATATGTCAGCAAATGTCTGCTAAAACAAACCCTGTTACACTAGCAACTTTCCACAGTAATATGAGCATTATTTACAGTATCTCCCTATGTTTGGCCCATTGTCCCCACATTTGGCAGCCTATCTCCAGATTCCTTGCACTAACAGGTGGAGAGGTATGGCTGTAGTACACACAACCCCAGACCAGAGTACAAGTATCTCTGGCATGGAGTCCCACTCTTACCATAGAAGGCCATACCGGACATGCCCATACACTTAGGAAATTACAGCCCATGTCTAAACCCACAATGGACTATATAACTGTATTGTGCATAGATGTCTTTGCATACAGATACCTAAGTACACTTTGACTGACTCTACCCACACCCATCAGACAGGATTACTCTCAGCAAGCTGTAGGTGGCCCTTATGTGATATATCTGCATCTGCTGCATGTGATACACAGACATATATATGGGCAACATATAAAAATATGTCAAGCATACACACACAGAGACATGGAGAAGAGAAAGAAAGATATATATATATATATATATATATATATATATATATAGAGAGAGAGAGAGAGAGACACACACACACAGTGAATGAGTCATAGACAAGGATACCCTGAAAGGCATACATTGATGTCCTGCTGTGGACAGTTGCATACCTGTTGTAAACAGTCGCATGTGCCAACATGAAGGTGCGCTCCATTGTGTAATAGTACTGAGGTAGGGGTTGTAATATCACATCACCTGCTCGTGTGTGTGTGTGTGTGTGTGTGTGTGTGTGTGTGTGTGTGTGTGTGTGTGTGTGTGTATAAGTGTGTTTGTAAGTTTGTATGTTTCTAGGTGAAAGCATTTTGAGGCTTAGCCACCCAGTACACTTCCCACTGCCATACTTTACAAAGGCTGCTGATGTTGTTCACCTTAGAAGTACCTTTGGATAGCCCTTAGCCCCATAAGCTCCATGGTGCATGCGATAACTGTGTAACACTGTAGTAGATATAACTAGATAGGTAGGGGTTTTAGTCTCAGTCCTGGCAAATGTAAGTGTGCGTGTGTGTGTGTGTGTGTGTGTGTGTGTGTGTGTGTGTGTGTGTGTGTGTGTGTGTGTGTGTGAGAACCATATTTCTGGGGTGTGGGTTTGTCCCATTTTTAGGTGTGTTCCACCCAGTACACTTCCCATTGCCCTACTTTACAAGGCCCACTGACGTCATTCACCTTAGAAGTACCTGCACACACGTTTCAGCCCTATAAGCTCTGTGGCACATGCAATAACTGTGTAATACTATAGTACACATAATTAGATAGGTAGGGGTACTAATCTCAATACTGGCAACTATAGTACTGTGTGTATTTGTGTGTAAAGCATATTGCCTGTGGCTGTTGTGTGTGTTGGTAATACCATTTTAAGGCCTGTTGACTCCCACCCCATGGCATTACTTTAAAGAGGCAGTTAATGGAATCTCCCTTACATGCACCATATTAAACTCTACAGGCCATACCAGTCATCTCTACAGATATATATGGAATATCCAGATGTTGGCAACCTATATATAGTATGTGTCCCCTAACAATGGGCATTTATGAGTAATCATTGCCAAATATGTCACAGGTACCATACTTACAGACATGTCAGCATCAGAAATCATACCAGTGTGAAACATCATGCTGATACAATGTCTGTTACTCTATCACTTGTCCAGGTATGTAAGTGCAATGTATGAGACCAGTTGCTCTGTTGGGTGTGTTATCCCACCATCCATGAAGGCATTCCCAAGATTACTTGTTGTAAGAGATAGTAAGTTATGTCCCCAGCATATGCTCTCTGTGGTGATCTGGACATTCAGCATCAGAAATCATACCAGTGTGAAACATCATGCTGATACAATGTCTGTTACTCTATCACTTGTCCAGGTATGTAAGTGCAATGTATGAGACCAGTTGCTCTTTTGGGTGTGTTATCCCACCATCCATGAAGGCATTCCCAAGATTACTTGTTGTAAGAGGTAGTAAGTTATGTCCCCAGCATATGCTCTCTGTGGTGATCTGGACATTCTGTGGAGACCTGTGCAGTTGAGAGGTATGTATGTCTGGCCACTGTTAATAGACATTCAGGACTGTGTAGCAGTGTAATGTGTAATTGCTTGTTGGGCTGAGCAGGGAGAGGGGTAGATGTGAGTGTCATAGATCCTCTTCTATCTGACTGTGCATGCTGCTACAGTTGCTGGTGGTCTATCAGCTATGTATGCTTGTAGGGGCAAACTGAATTATGTCCCTTAGACCTCATGATTTGAAATACAGTGTGATTTGGGGCACTATATATAGGAATAGAGCATGTCTGGCAATCAGGATATGTTTGTTCAAACAGTCGTTATACTGTAGAGGTCAATTGGCTTGCTGGTATGTTGCTTTGATTGTAGTGCAAATGGTTGCGTGTAGGCAATTTCTCACCAATGTCTGTTTTTCCATACAGTTACATCCTTGTAGTGAAAGATATACTTGCAAATGCATGAGCACTTCTGCAAAGCTGATTTGGTGTATTGTAGTGTTGGTCTTACTGTAGTTCAGAAGGTGCTGTGTGAAATGGTTGGCAGTTCTCAGTGTTTTTTCCATAATGTTACATGACTGCACTCATACCTGTCAACTGTCCAGATTGTCATACAATATCCAGATGTTAGGCTCATATATTTGGTATGTTCCCTAAAACTGTTGTGAATGTCTGGGAAATCACTGTGATGATGTGAGAATTGAAGTCACTAAATAATGACAAGCATTTGTGTTTCAGACTTTAAATCTTTCAGAAAATATATGTTAAAACAAACCATGTTACTCTAGCAACTTTCTAAGCTTATAAAAATCCACATTTAAAATATGTTCTTATTTGTGGGTCTTTGTCCCCCACTTTGTCAGGCCTTGTCCAAATCTCTTGTACTAATAGGTGGATAGGTATAACTACACATCATGTTATATATACATATATATATATATATATATATATATATATATATATATATATATATATATATGTATGTATATATATATATATATATATATATATATATATATATATATATATATATGCAAAAGCATTACTAATTCTACAGAGTTTCTTCCCTAATGTTAGATGACCATAATGCATGATATATTTACTGAAGCACCTCTAATTCACACAGCCCAGATGGTGTAGTGGTATGTTGCTGTGATTGTAGTGCACAGGGTCCTAGGTTTGAGACTTGGCAGGTCTAATTACTTTGTTGCTGGGCAGAACAAGGGCTGATGGAGACAGAGTGATTAAAGCAGTTGTAAGTGGTTTTGCACAAATTTGTGTGACGCCAAGTGATACCAACAGTTGGTTATTCCTGCTTGGCTCCTCTTAAAACAATGCTAATTTGTAAAAAAGAAGAGAAAAAAGGGTGATAGGAAAGTGGTGAAATGGGGGCAAGCAGGGGGTAAAACATTAGGAAAAGCAGCTAGGGATGTGCAGGACTGCTGTAGGAAAGGACCATAGCTCTACATTTCTTCTGCAGCAACAGCTGTGAATAATGTGTAAAATTTGGAATTTACAACTTCAAATCTCACAGAGAGGGGTGTTGGCAACAGGCATTTGTAGAGTAATTTGAGGGTAGATTGAGCTACGTCACTGTACATGCAGGTGAAATGTAGAGGTATGTCTGGGGAAATAATTTTTTTGTGGGACAGATGCCCTTTTTCTAAGGTGAGAGTGGGATGTTGGGAAGGGCTGTAGGTATGTTTGGGGAGGTAGGTTGGGTAGGATAGGTTGCATTCACAGTCAGACAAGACACACAAGACAGCAGACAGGGGCAGTATATGACACATGAGGGGTAAACACCTTGGACAGGGAGGATGGTTGGGAATCAGAGGCCCATGAGCCCCCAAATGGATACAATGGGACTGAGATCCCCACCCATGGGCAGTCACCACTGCACTTCCATGGCCCTGAAGGTGGCTGTGCTGGGGACTGGACAACAGAGGTAGGCTGGCCCTCAAGGTGCACCAGGCGGCCTTCAATCTGGCTCAGCCTTCCATCCAACTCTGCATGTATGACACCGTGCACCATACCCCAGAACTTGTTGTGGGTGATGGGCTCCTCAATGCGCCCGTGACCAGGAGGGGATGGGCCCTGTCCCCTGAGGCAGTTCCACCCAAGGATGGTGCAGGACCAGAAAAGAAGGATGCTGCCGGTTGGGTCCCAGACGTGCTGGTGCCCGATGCCACGGCCAGATGAGGCAGGACAGGCAGATCTGCTGGGATCTGCCTTCCCGAACATGCTGTGGTGTTGAGGTTTTTCAAAATGTATTGGTTAGTCATGAGCAAAACATTTCAAAATTAGTTACAACAGCATGTGTGGGGGGTTAAAGTAACCAAGAACAATAAAAGTGAAACAACTGCATAGCAAACAGAACAACAAAGCTATTTCTCATCGCACTGAGCTACTGCTGTCTCTTGTTTGACTGATTTCTGCCTAATACTTTCTTGGTTAGTCAGTCTGACCTTATAATCCTGAGATTCATGTATGACAGATAGTTATTGTACTGTGTATTAATCCTTTGAAATAATATAATCTGGAAAGCAAAGGTTAACACAAGGCAATGCTGCAGGGGACACAGCATAATACATTACACATTACTATTCAGGGTTCAGATCTTAGTGCAGAACATATTACATATTTCATTTATATCTTGTTTTACAGCTCCACAATCTACAATTTTGTATACCAACTGGTTCTCAGAACAACCTCAATTAATGCATGCTGTCAAAGCCATATTTGCTCTGAAGAACCTGTGCACATTGTATTTGTGCAACAACATACCAGAGTAAACACAACAATTTGTGGTATAAATTTTTATTTATATAACATGACTCAGTGCTTTATTAATGCATAGCCTGTAGATCAATATTAGTCTGACAAACTTTATTTATTCAGTAGACACACAGCACACTATACCTACTGGCAGTTAACAATGTCCTCCTTCTTATTTATTGCACTATATACTAAAAGATAGATCTGTACTCACCAGCCTGTTGGTGCAGCCTTGACAGTCTGTCAGCATGGGCCTTGGTATTGCTAGCCCTGTCTGCTGCAGCTGTAGGGAATTAAAAAAAACATTATGCATACCTGTCTATCACAAACGCAGGCTATAATATGGTACAGCTATGGATGAGATACTCACAAACTACTGGAGCATTCTGTGCCTGAGCATCCTGGATCCACTGGGTCAAGAGCACCCCCTTTTTATGATTTAGGTCGGCATAATGATGCCATACCTGCTTTACCAGTTTGAGGGATTCCTGTGGCACTGGTGAGATTGCATGCCAGATGGTCCCAGGCCTCCTCTTTGTACTGTGAGCCCTGGTTCTGGCCCTGCAGCAGTCTGTCATCATGGTGTTCTACAATGAGTCCACCCATGACCCTGGACTCCAAAATGCCCCAGTGGTGCACCCAAAAGCGTGCTCCCTCTCCAACGCTCAACATAGTTCCTGCACACATCAAACTACAACAGAATCTGGCTGTATTCCCACCTGTACAGTTTAAATAAGGCCAAATTCCTGCCCTTTGCCATCATTGAACCATTTTGAAAATGCTGAGCTCAGCTAAGCAGTGTGCAAACTTGCTCAGCTGAGTTGAGCAATGCTTAAAGGGGAATATGCTGAGTAGTGCTTAGCAGTGTGCAAATCCGCTCAGCTGAGTCGAATACTGCTTAGAATTAACATCTAAGCAATGCTCAAACCGGCTGAGCAGAGCTAAGCACTAAGCACTGCTCAGTTTTCATTTAAAGAAATATTGCAGAATTGCAAATTAATCATTACTGACATATTATTAAGTGTATATGATTTACTTTACATGAAGTCCCCTATGTGCTTTCATTACATTACCCTGGGGTGTGACTATACTGTATGGGATGCTTGTATTTATGTGGGTGCTTTCACATGTTTTATCCACTGACACTTTAATTTTGGACCAGCTCACTACTCTGGTTAACATATATCAATTGCTACATAATTTAAATAGAAAAAAAATGTTAACAATGCTTTCCCATGTAAAAATGAAGGCCCCATCTTGGTACTTGAACTGTAAACTGCTACATGCAAAGCCAGAACTCTAACCACTACACTATCTCACAATTGATGGTGTTAGCTATACATTTGTATTTATCTCCTATGAGATGTTTAAGCGGTGCTGAGCAGAGGGCCACAATGCTGAAACCCGTTCAGCTACACAAAAAAAATAAGACAAGCTCTTTAATTACATGTTTGTTTGTGTCTTTTGGCTTTTCCCGGTTAGGGGTCACCACAGCGGAACTCCGGTCCGCTAATGATTGGTAGTGGATTTTTGCATACCGGGTTACCAGCCCTGACACACAACCTTCAACGAAGGCATGCCCCATTCATGTATGCCTCCACACAGAAGACGCTCTAGCTGAGAATCGAACGGGACAACTTCTTGCTATGAGGCGACAATGCTACCGCAGCACCACCACCGCAGTAAGCTCTTTAATTACATGTATTAATACTAATTGTAATTCATATTTGGTAATGCACTACCTGTCTATCTATCAACTCTCTAAGTCTGCATGAGCAATATCAGGATTGAAGTCACTACAAAATGACATACATTTGTGTTTCAGACTTCTAATCCTTTTGGAAATTAATGTTAATACAAATCCTGTTACTCTATCAACTTTCTAAGTTTGTAAGAGCAATATTTAAAATCTGTCCCTATTTGTCACCCCATCATTTTAGGCTTTGTCCAAATTTTTTGCTCTAAGAGGTTGGGGGTTATGTTAAAAGTGCCATACATCACTTTCACAATGCAGGGGATGTGTGACAGTACCTGTCATACACACCCTGCATTTATTTCCATTTCTAATAACACTTTCAGTGTCCGTGGACACTGTTTTACTTTTATTAGTTGCTTTCAGTGTCCACGGACATTGAAAGCATTTAAAGAGTGCCGTACAGCACTTTGTGAGTGCAGGGGGCTTGTTGGATCAGCAAGCACTACTGCAACATGCCCCCTGCATTCATTCAGTGTTTGTGTTCGCAGAGATGTTATCAGTAGCGCACCTTCATTAATATGAAAGGTGCGCTGCTATTAAGGCTGTGCGGACGCGAACACCATTCACTCCGTGGAGGAATAACACTATTCCTACATGGAGTTTATTAAATCCTGGGGGATATAATGAATTGTCATGATGTTCAAAAAACAATTTTAAGCTTTTGGTCTTTTTCTAACAAAAGCTAGGGCCTTTGCCTAACACTTGGGATAATTCTTGATCGCCCTGAATAATGCACCAATTTTTGGCAAGATATTTCTGATTTGATACATATCTAATGAGAAGAGCAAAACTAAGTTTCAAATCTTAGCAGCAAGTTTATTTATATCTGTATTATGCCAATAAAGCTGTTACAAGTCTACTACATTCACAATATGTGTATTACTCAGTGTGAAATGGCATGTCTAAGGGCCAGCCCCCGGAGTTTTCTCCTGTCTACCTGATGAATCTGGGCATCTTGGGGCAATGCAGTAATTGCCTCATGTACACAGACAACCCTCTCCTCCTACCACCCAACACTACAACCTGTGAGAGATGCACTTATATAGCTAAACTGGAAGCAAAGCTCTCTTCACCCAAGACTGGACTAGACAGTCAAGAGGAGAAGGTAAACACCTGCACCACACCACACTCAGCGCATAGTCCCTCAAAACCTACACCACTAAAACACACACATAGAAACACAAAACACACACCTACATTCACGGAGGTTCTCAGTAAAAACCTGTCCAAGCAACAGGGACCTCCAAAGCAGAAACACAAGCAACCTCCACCCCCCAACACAACCCAAATGACAGATAGCCCACAAACTCAGTGTGCCACTCAACCACAGCCCATAAGGCATAACAACGTACCCAACACTCTAGTTATAGGTGACTCTATAGTCAGGCACACTGATGTTCCACTCACCAGGCTAAACAAGGAGAGTTACTGTCAGCTGCCTGTCGGGTGCCAGGATCTGCCACATAACGCATGCAGAAAAAGAAACACCAAAACGAAAATTGCAGCCAACTGGAAAATCTTTTACTTCTTAAACAGATTCTGGTACCTCGGCCTTCGCCTTCACTGGAAAAAATTATTTTAAATCAGACCAGCTTTTATATACACCAGTTAATTCAATTAAACAATTAAATAAATTCATCAATTAAGTAATTTTGAAAAACTTTTACACTTATCACAAAGCTTTACTACAATTCTTTTAATACAATATTAATAATATTATTTTCAAACATTAGTTAATATACTTACATTTCTAAATTCATTCCATTTGGAAACAGGACTATATGCCTTTGACGCTAATAAAGAAAGACTTAATAATGACTTTTTAACTGATGATTATGTACTATCTGACGCTCAAATGCCTGACGCTCAAATGTCTGATGTCAATACTTGTTCCAAGTTTAGTTTGTATATTATTAATTTATCTGACTGTGTTATTACAAATGATATGCGAAGTGTTTTGTGTAAAGGGACTAAATTTGTACCTACGCATATTCCTAGTTTAGCTGAGATT
Source organism: Protopterus annectens (assembly GCF_019279795.1). Lineage (NCBI taxonomy): Eukaryota > Metazoa > Chordata > Ceratodontiformes > Protopteridae > Protopterus > Protopterus annectens. Next base: position 1,555,130,874 of record NC_056732.1, on the reverse strand, counting down.
TTGAATGAAATCAAGGAATTTTGTAGAAAATTGCTTTGTGATAAGTGTAAAAGTTTTTCAAAATTACTTAATTGATGAATTTATTTAATTGTTTAATTGAATTAACTGGTGTATATAAAAGCTGGTCTGATTTAAAATAATTTATTCCAATGAAGGCCAAGGCCGAGGTACCAGAATCTGTTTAAGAAGTAAAAGATTTTCCAGTTGGCTGCAATTTTCGTTTTGGTGTTTCTTTTTCTGCTTTTCCGAATGTGTTTTTTGCAACATAATGCATGCACTCAGGTCAGTCCACAACAAGTACAAATATGACTCTGTCATTGTCCATGTTGGTGTGAATGACCTGAGACGTACCTCCTTGGCCTACAGGAAAAGGGACATGGAGGAGCTGTCTGATCTTGTAGTCCAAGCAGGTATGACCCTAGCCCTGAGTAGCATCCTGCCATCACACAGAATGATACCACAGTACAAGGACAAAATGACTGACTTCAACAATTGGCTAAGCTTCTGGTGTCATTCTAAGGGGATCCAGTATCTGTCTGCCTGGGATGACATGATCGACAAGCCACGATGCTTTGCCAGAGGTGGCCTGCACCTGTTGCCCCTGGGATTGCGGATACTGGCTAAGGCTCTAGCCACCCCTATAGTGCCTTTTTTTAGGCAAGGTTCAAATGACAAATTCACCACCCTAACAGGTACAGGCAAGAAGAATCTGAGGGTATTGCTACTCAATGCTAGAAGCCTAAACATCAAAATGCACTCTCTCGAGGCACTCCTTAAAATGGAGAACATTGACATCTGTGCAGTGACAGAGACCTGGTTCAAGGCTCCAGAGAGTACCCCTGCATTACCAGGCTATAATTCATACCACACCTTTCGGCCACCTAACCCGAACTGAAACACTAAAGGTGGAGGCGTGTCCATATTCATTAAGGATATCCACACCTCCAGGCTAGTTGCTCAGCATAATGCATCTGAGATTATCCAAGTGCAACTAACTCTGGGCAAGACCGCAATCCAAATTGTAGCTTGCTACAGATCCCCCACCATGCCCCAGGATTCCCACTCCTCATTTCTTAATACACTGGAAAATATTAGGGTACAACCTAACACCCCAATAATGGGCGATTTCAACTACCCTACTATTAACTGGGAAAACTACTCATGTACCAACTCTTATACTCAACGTTTTCGAGAATTCATAAATTCCAATGCCATGGATCAACTTATCCACACCCCCACCAGGGGCAGCAATATCCTATACCTGGTTATTACCAACATGGGCAACCAGTGCTCCACACCAGAGGTCAATTCCTCGTTGGTCAGATCCGACCATAAGCTAATCACCCTAGACATCCACATCCCCCCCACCCCCATTATAGAAACCACAGTAAAAAATTTCTCCAAAGCCAACTTCACGCTTCTCAAGACAGAAGTGGCAAACTTCATGACACCCATGCTGACGGACAATAGAGGTATGACTGCTGAATTCTACACAAATGCACTTTATAAGCACTTACATGAGTGCATGGATCGTGCAATCCCTAACAGAACCAAGATGCTATCCTCCAAAATAAGGAAGCCAATCTGGTGGTCCCCTGCCATAAACAAACTCTACAACAGAAGGAAGAAACTGTTGCAAAAAAAGAGTAAAATCCCATGATTGGAGAAACTCCCCGGTCAGCTTCAGTAAGAAGCTGAGATCCCTCATAAAATCCTCCAAAGCTAGTTATGAAAACAAAATTGCCACTGACTCTAAAGACAACCACAAAGCATTCTATAGCTATGTCAAGAATCTCAATGGCAACACTCAGATCTGCTCTGAGTTACAGCACAATGGCACTAAATATACAGAACCAACGGATATTGCCAACATCCCGGCAGATAGGTTCAGTGCTAACTTTACCCCTCTGTCATCCCCTAAAGGGCCTATCTCCATACCAGAAGAATGCAAAGTTCATGTAATCACGGCTGCACAGGTAAAAAACACACTATCCAAAGCCAAGAACACAACATTCATGGGACCTGACGACATCCAAGGCTGTGTTCTACATAAGCTACAGAACGAACTGGCACCCCACCTAAGTACCATGTTCAATCATAGTCTCACCTCAGGCTATGTGCCCACTGAATGGCGCACAGTGACAGTTATCCCACTCCACAAAGGGGGAGCCACCACAGACCTCGGAA
>NC_056732.1:1555086187-1555123687 GCF_019279795.1 Protopterus annectens | reverse complement strand
ACCTGTCACCCTGGGATTCGGATATTGGCAAAGGCTCTTGCCACCCCATAGTGCCTTTTTAGGCAAGGCTCAAATTCTAAACCTACCACCCTAGAACACAAAAAGGAAAAAACTAAGGGTAATGCTGCTCAATGCCAGAAGTCTAAATCTCAAAATGCACGCACTCGAGGCCCTTCTCAGTATGGAGAACATCGATGTCTGTGCAGTGACAGAAACCTGGTTCAAGGCTCCTGAGAGCACCCCAGCACTATCAGGTTTTACCTCTTATCATGCGTTCCGCCCCAAAATCCGGACAATACCAAGAAAGGAGGGGGTATCCATATTCATCAAAGACACCCACACCTCAAGACTGGTGGCAATGCACGATGCATCGGAGACCATCCAGGTGCAATTAACCATAGGCAAGACTGCTCTGCAAATTGTAGCATGTTACAGGCCACCCTCACAAACTCAGGAACCTCACATGGCCTTCCTGAAAACACTAGAGGGATAAATGTATCACCAAACACCATCATACTAGGTGACTTCAATTACCCTAATATAGACTGGGAACACTACTCAAGCCCAAACACCCTAGCCCAAAGTTCCTGGAATTCATAAACTCAAATGCCATGGAACAACTAGTCACCATCCCCACAAGAGGAGAAAACATACTTGATCTCATCATCACGAACATGGGAGCACAATGTTCAACACCGGAAGTATACCCCTCACTGGTGAGATCAGATCACAAACTAATCTCGCTGGAGGTCTTCATCCCACCCCACCTGAAGTAAAAAAGACCACAGTAAAGAACTTCTCGAAAGCCGACTTCACACTTCTAAAGACTAGTGTGGTCTCCTTTAAGGCCCCCGAGCTGGCGGAAAACAGTACTCAAGCCGCTGAATCACTTACAAATGCCTTCTACCAGCACCTGCAGGACTGCATGGATAAGGCAATCCCAAGCAAAACAAAGACTCTTTGTACCAAAGGCAAGCGTCCAGTCTGGTGGACCCCAGCCATAAACAAACTCTACAACAAAAGGAGGAAGCTACTACAAGATAGAGCAAAATCCTTAAAAGGTAAGACACCCTTGATCACTATAAGTAAAAACTAAGAGCTCTCATAAAATCATCCAAAGCAAATTTTGAGAGAAAAATAGCTAAAGACTCAAAAGACAATCATAAGGCCTTCTTTAGCTATGTTAGAAACCTGGGAGGAACCTCCCAGATATGCTCAGAACTAGTTCAAAATGATGTGAAGATTACTGATCCTACAGACATTGCCAACATACTGGCTGACAGGTTCAGTGCAAACTTCTCCCCTCCCCAAAAGGAGAGATATCTATACCAAGCGATTGCAGCCCCCAAACATCTCCAACGCCCAAGTGAGAACTGCTCTCTCCAAAGCAAAAACACAGCATCCATGGGACCTGATGGTGTCCCCGGCTGTGTGCTCCACGAACTCAATGAGGAATTAAACCCACAGCTAGGACAGCTGTTTAATCATAGTCTTACCTCTGGATACGCACCCAGGAGTGGCGCACTGCAACTGTGGTCCCACTTCACAAAGGCGGTGCCTCCACCGACCCTGGAAATTACCGGCCCATTAGCTTGACAAGCCTTATCTGCAAAGCCATGGAGAGGATCATAATGGACCTCATAAATAAAGACATAGGGAATTTGCAGACTTTGGATCCATCCCAGTTTGGCTTTGTCAAAGGCAGATCATGCCTTCTAAACTTGGTTGACTTTTTGAAACAGTCACCAAAGCCATTGATGAGGGAAAGGCAGTCCATACAGCCTACCTCGATCTGGCGAAGGCCTTGATACAATACCCCACTCGGGTATCATTGAAAAACTCATCAGCTTAAATGTTAACCCATACATCACAAGATGGGTTGCAAACTGGCTGAGTGACAGAACCCACAGGGTCAGAGTTGCTGGCGCCATGTCAGACTCAAAGCCTGTCACAAGTGGTGTACCACAGGGCTCAGTCCTGGGCCCACTCTTGTTTGGCATCTACTTTTCCGAAGTACAAGCAAACACAGGAGGGTTATGGCTGACAAAGTTTGCAGATGACTGCAAACTGGGCCATAGTAGAAAACACATCTGACACAGATATCCTTCAGAAGGGTCTCACAGAAACGGATAACTGGTGCCAGAGCCATGGCCTAAAGTTAAATGCCAAAAAATGCATAGTCATACCCTTCGGGAAAAACAAGGTTACCCCTAGCTACCAAATAGGTGGCAATCCACTGAGCATAGAAGAAGTTATCAGGGACCTGGGGACCCAGGTTGATAGTAGTCTGTCATTCGACACCCATGTAGCTAAAGTAGTTAGGAAGACCTTCTACATTGCCCACCTTATCATGAAGGGATTCTCATCTAGATCAAGGGAGGTCATAGTCTCCCTATACTCATCACTCATCAGACCAATGATTGAGTACAATGCCCCATTCGAATGTATCTGACCCGACACTTGCAGCAGCTGGAGAGGCCACAAAAGTTCCTCACCAAAAGGATAAAGGGTCTCAAACATCTGTCCTATGCTGCCCGACTGAAAGAACTCCAGCTCTATTCAGTCGCACCGCTTGCTCAGAGGTGACCTTTGCCTAACATACAAGGCCATGTCAAACCCAGATTTGATGAATATGCTTCACCTCAAAATCTAGATCCATCAGAGCCACAAGGGCGGGAGACTTAAACCTCGACACGGCTATTAATAGGACGCTGGAGGGATAGATTCATCACCCAAAGACTCCCTATGCTGTGGAATAAAATCCCGGTATATGTGAGGCAGAGCACCTCGCTGGCCTTGTTCAAGAGAAATCTTGACCAATGGATGGGAGATCGCAGATATACCCCAGGGATTACCTCAGTGTCACTGCTCAACAGAGGCACAGCAAAATAATGGGTATAGTTCCCCATACTAAAGGGGTGGCGTAAGCCACAAAACTATGGGCTAGGCTTGTAAATGCCCTCGGGCAGATAGCCTAGTATGAACCTATGAACCTATGAACCTATGATAGATAGATAGATAGATAGATAGATAGATAGATAGATAGATAGATAGATAGATAGATAGGTGTGTGGGTGTATTGATTTAAATTGAAACACTTGAACATAAATGATCATAACATCACAACATCAACCACAAAACGTTGACAGTCTACAGCACATGAAAAATGAAATATATCAAAAAAAAAAGAAAGAAAAACACATTTTTTACAGTTGGCAAGCCCTGCCTACACCCTTCATGTGGGGCAGCTGCACTCCACCAACCCCATGCTAATTATATATACTAACTCAGAGATCACACAATCCCCAGGAAAGGGCATATTCTCCAACTTCAGGGACTGCTGATCTTATACACAATTTGTTCACAGATGATTTTATGCTTGTGAATCCAGTTGTTTTTTAGGCCTAGCCATGCTTTAAAATGTGAGAATCAAACCCTGTATCTTGTGGCTGTGAAGTAAACACCTTAACCATTATATCGACCAGATGTGTGTATATATTACATGTATGTATATATATATATATATATATATATATATATATATATACATATTTATGATAGATATATGACTATATCTTTCTGTCTCTTATATGCTATATAGGTAGAAAGATATAGATACATAGGTAGATAAATAGTTATATGTTCATTATTAATGGCAACAACAGTGCTTGATACAGTCTGTTCTATCACAGTTTTCCTAGACAATGCACAGTTATGTTAGGATTTTATTGCACTTTTTTATTTGTCCACATATTCACAATTTTTAATACCATGATAGGAATAAACCTAAATTCCTATGTCAGGGCATGTTTAAAGTTCATTTCAGTTCATGGTGTTTGCCAAGATGTTCTTCTAAGCACCTGCTGTGTATCCAGAACTGCTTTCTTCAGGAGTTCATTTTACCTGTATTCACTGCATATTTAAGTATGCTTGGAAATTGCTTGAATTAGGCCAGTTCTCCCTTCTACTAATGGAATTATCGATGTGACCTTATTTCACATTGCTTGGTTCTGAGTTTATTGCCCCTGAAATACTGTAACTGACTATATCCTGTCCTTACATAATATGAACTTAGACACCTGCAGCTCATGCAAACTTCAGTTCCCATATTATTAACAGATATGTCACCTTTCCATCACATTACATCAGTTCTTCTCAGACCTTTTTGTCTGCCAGTTCAGTTTGACATAATTTATAAATTTCTAGCCTCAGCTGTTGTAGCCCTACTAGAAAAGCAGCTCAGACCATACTAGTTTATCTATGTCCACTACTTTGGCACAAGTAGGGCTGTTGGCTGCTCCAGAGTTGTGGCTTTAATCATCTGAGACTCATTTCTCGGCTTTCCAGGTCTGTTCCTTTGAAAGTTACTTCTGTTCTGACTTTTGTATAAAATTAATTAAATTAACAGTGCTCCATGGTTGTAAGTGGTCCCAAAAACACATTCATTTGTATTTTAATAAATCATTGTACTGTTTCTCTATGACTTTGTCTTTTTTTATTTCACATTTAATTTTTCTCTTTGTCCTTAAGTTTTAACTTCTGCTATATTTTGACTCACCTATACATGACTTGATCTACCTTGTGACCCCTGATTTATTTTTCTGTTGCACTACTGTTTAGATTTTAAGCAATATAAAAATATCAAAATGAACTCCTTCCCTACTAACCCTACTAACCTATCCCCTTCTTTTCATTATCATCTCTCCTTCCCATACTCTTTTGTATTGTTTTTAGTCTATTTCCATGCTTCTTATCTTTTTCCCTTCTCGATTTTCTTTCTTTCCCTCCCCACTTATTCTTTTGATACTCTATATGTAAAGAAGATTTTAATAAACTTGCAAAAGTTAATTGTTTTTCAAAAGGAAAAATACATATAATGTAAAGTAGATGTATCTGAATATTATCAGTTTATAAATATTTCTTTAACAGATTAAGCTTTTAAAATAAGCCGCATTTTATTTGCCTTTCCATAAAGAGTAGCATTAAAGACAAATGTGGAATGTGGAATATAACTCCATTTGCTATTGTGGAAACATATTGCAGTTGTAAGCCTTGTTTCTTTCCAAACTGTGTAAAGTTATGTAGTACTGTAGCATCTGCTGTTTGGAAGTTGTTGTGGTAAGTCAAATGATGGATTTTTATTTGGTTTCTGACTTGATGACGCTTATTCTTTCCTCTTTGGATATGTTGCTATGATAACACACTGTATGTAACACACTGTTCAAACTCAGCCTCTGCACAGGTTACGTACCCAGAGAGTGACGCACAGCAACGGTTATTCCGCTCCACAAAGGTGGAGCCAAAACAGACCCCGGTAACTATCATCCTATAAGCCTGACTAGCTTGGTCTGCAAGGCTATGGAGCGCATCATCATGGAACTCTTTAACAGAGACACTGGGAACCTCTAAACACTGGACCCTACCCAGTTTGGCTCTGTTAAGAGCAGATCATGCCTCCTAAACCTGGTGGACTTCTTTGAGACAGTTACCAAGGCTAAAGACGAGGGAAAGGTGGTACACACAGCCTACCTAGACCTTGCAAAGCCCTTTGACACCATTCCCCATTCTGGTATTATAGACAAGCTCATCAGCCTGAACATAAACCCCTACGTTACAAGATGGGTTGCCAGCTGGCTCATGGACAGAACCCACATGGTAAGAGTTGCAGGAGCTAGGTCTGACTATAAACCGGTTGCAAGTGGCATTCCCCAGGGCTCAGTCCTAGGACCCCTCCTGGTCGGCATATACTTCTCAGAGGTACAAGCAAGCACAGGAGGACTATGGCTGACCAAGTTCGCAGATGACTGCAAACTAGGAGCTATAATTGACTCACTGGCTGACACAGACATCCTCCAAAAGGGTCTCACTGAGACGGATACCTGGTGTCAAAATCATGGCCTTAAGCTAAATGCCAAAAAGTGCATAGTCATCCCCTTTGGAAAAAACAAAGTACCACAAACTACCACACAGGTGGTAGTCCCCTAAATACGGAAGACCTAATAAGGGATCTGGGGACCCAAGTAGATAGTAAGCTCTCCTTTGATAATCACATTGCCAAAGTGGTTAGAAAATCTTTCTCCGTGGCCCACCTTATTACAAAAGGGTTCGCATCCAGATCAAAAGAGGTCATTGTGCCCCTCTACTCATTGCTCATCAGACCCATTATAGAGTACAACGCCCCATTTGGGATGTACCTTACAAGACACTTGCAACAGCTGGAAAGACCACAGAAGTACATCACCAAGAGGATCACTGGCCTCAAACAGATGCCCTATGCAGATCGATTGAAGAAACTCCAGCTGTACTCGGTTGCATATTGCTTACTCAGAGGTGATCTCTGCCTGACATACAAGGCCATGTCCAACCCAGAACTGATGGACATGCTCCACCTAAAGAAAAGCTTATCCCCTGGAGCCACATGATCTAGGGATCTAAACCTCACCACAACAATAAATAGGATGTGCTGGGGGATAGATTCCTGTCACAGAGACTTTCCATGCTTTGGAACAAGAATCCAAGCTACATTAGGCAGAGCTCCTCGCTAACACTCTTTAAGAGAAACCTTGACGAGTGGGTGGGAAACAGAAAGTTTACCCCGGGGATCACTTCAGTGGCTCTGCTGGACAGAGGCACAGGGAACTAATCTAAGGGGGTGGCAAAAGCCAACACACTCTGGCTAGGCTTATAAATGCCTTTGGGCAGATAGCCTAGTACCTACCTATGAACTTAAGAACCTATGAACAGAAATGGTATCTTATAAAATTCAAATTACATCCAAAGAAAATCCTGTTTGGGGACTAATAAACAGAAGGTTTCCCTTTTAGTCCTAGTTAGTTAACAGGAACTGTGGGATGATATCTTTTTTAATAGAGCTTGTTAGGATAAGAACCTTTTATTTTATGTTATTTTATTTTTTTAATTTGTTTACTGGAGTAGTTTACTGATCAAAACTGTGCTATTGCAGTCACAACACATGTGAGGAAAAATAAATACAATATACAAATTAATAGAAGTAATACAGGATATGTGATTGTTAACACACCTTTTTACATTATCAGGAGAACAGCAGTAAGAAAAAATAATAATAGCAAAATTATTTGTAGTTAATATAATTCTATATTAGTTAAATAATTGGCAGTTTTGAACTAGAATGTCTGAAACAGTAAGAGGCGGTGTCTATTTTAGAGACAGGCAGAAATATTTTAGTTTAAATGTTAAAGAGATTTTTCCCTACTATCGTCTACCAAATTGATTGTTTTATTTTCAGTTTCTGGTGCAAGCATTTACTGTTTACATATGTGTTTGTAAATAACTTATTTCAAATGCAGTACCTTATTATTCAAGTTTAACTGCTTGTGGCTGGCGGATTATTTACTGGTAAGGGATTATGCATTTATCTTTGTGAAACTGTTTGGTTTCTGTTTTTGAGTGATGACTGGCTAGAGCAATTTGCTACCATTTAAAAATAAAAAGCTGCCTTATTTTAAGGGTAAACAGTAAGGTAAGTTTTTGTTTTGTTGTTTTTGACTAACTAGTGGCAACATATGTTAAAGCATGGGTAGGAGGAAGTTGGTGCTAGACAGTCAGCACTTAGCTCCATTTTGAAAATTGTGTGTGTGTGTGTGTGTGTGTGTGTGTGTGTGTGTGTGTGTGTGTGTGTGTGTGTGTGTGTGTGTATGTGGTGTACGTGAATACATGTGCATGTGTATATATGTTTATGCATGTGTGATGTGTGTGTGTTTATTCACATAAGTGCCCATGTGTGAGTGTGTGTGTATGTGCATGTGTGTGTGTGTGTGTGTGTGTGTGTGTGTGTGTGTGTGTGTGTGTGTGTGTGTGTGTGTGTGGTGTACGTGAATACATGTGCATGTGTATATATGTTTATGCATGTGTGATGTGTGTGTGTTTATTCACATCAGTGCCCATGTGTGAGTGTGTGTGTATGTGCGTGTGTGTGTGTGTGTGTGTGTGTGTGTGTGTGTGTGTGTGTGTGTGTGTGTGTGTGTGTGTGTGTGTGTGTGTGTGTGTGTGTGTGTGTGTGTGTGTGTGTAAAATATTTCTGGTTTAATTTAAGTTACTGCTGTCAAGGCTGCACTGAAAGGTACTGGGCTTAAACTGAGGTGGGTAAAATCCATGGGAGCCTGTGGTTATAACTGACTAGTAGCAGGGCAGTATGGGACTTATTTGGGTAATGCATAAATTAGATAGTTCTCAAGGCAACTGTGCATATTTTCCATATACCTTTAAGGCCAACTGTCCTTTATAGTTTAACAGGTATCATTGGTGGGAGTCAAAACGTATATTTCTGGGTCCTTCCCAAATAATTGATGGCAGCAGTTGGGATTATATGCATAATCTTCACAATACTTGCAACTTTCATCCTGTCCCACCACTGAGTGTTCAAGTGTTCCTTCATTTCCCCTCCTTCAGATCTTCTCCCATTATCCTTATATGCTTATTTTCCTTTTTCTGATACTTCCATTCCCACCAGAGTCAACTCCCTTCAACTTTTCTAGCATAACAAGCACAATCTCCCAAACTTTCCAAACCAGAGATGTGTGATCTTATACCACTTCATCTAGTACTAGTACTATATTGAACCATCTTCCTACCTCATTTCTAAACTGAATCAGTCTAGTCCGATAGTTTTTAGACTGCTGTTCCTTGAGAAAGTACACTATCTTTCATTATGATGGGAATTATGTCAGGGATCTCTCCAACCCCCCCCCCCCCACCATGCATACCATCTCTCATCTTAGTATGCTGTCCATAATGGGGCACAATGTTTCTAGTTAACCTGTTCCTCAATGGATATAGTGTTACGTGATAATCACCTGCTCTCACTTTTATTTCATATGAGATAGTAAAGCAAGGCCCCATTTGCCTGAGTTGGTAGTAGCTGAAGTGGGGTATAAAAGATCCTGCAACAATTATTGAAAATATTAGGGGCTGCATTATTTATTTATTTACATATTTCATTATTTACACTCATTTACATTATTTTCATATTTATATTCATAGGTTCATAGGTTCATACTAGGCTATCTGCCCTAGGGCATTTATAAGCCTAGCCAGAGTATGTTTGGCTTTCGCCACCCATTTTAAATTAATTTTGCTATGCTCTTTTTCGAGGTTAGTATACTGTGCCTCTGTCTAACAGTGACACAGAAGTGATACCCAGTGTAAACCTACGATCTCCCATCCACTCGATTCCTCTTGAAGAGAGTTGATGAGGGACTCTGCCTAACCTGGACTGGGATTTTATTCCAGAGTGAAGGGAGCCTCTGGGTTATGAATCTGTCCCTCCAGCATGTCCTATTTATTTCAGTGCTGAGGGTCATAAGAAACATCTTGCCATTTCTTTACATTTTCCAAAACTTTAACTTATAATTTATACAGAAAAAAAATATTTCCATTCTCATCATTTCAGGAAAAACAGAATAAAAATGTATTTTCTAAGCCAGCATCAGTCATATTGTTTTTAATTGTTTATCTATCCCCATCTTTTCTTCCACAACTATCTTTTATTTCATCTAGCACATTTTTATTGTCTCTATTTTTATTAATTAATAATCCATCACATTTTCTCTCCCAAAATCTCCGGATTGCTACAAATGATATTCTGTAAAATTTTTCAATTTCACATTTTTCTTTCTCAGATTTTCCATATAACGTTACATTCATTGTTATATTTATAAATCCTTCGCATTTCAAAAACTTCAGAAGTGCTCATTTTTTGCATTCTAAAACATTTTCTTTCTTCCTCACTACACTCTAAAAATGTACTTTCTTCCAGTACCTTATATTTCATATTACTTTTAGCTGATAACTTATCCAGCAAAGTTCTCCACAGGAAATCCTCTGTTTCATAAAAATTCTCACACTTTTTCTTGTATTCTTGATAGAATATGTTACATCTTCCTTTAATTCCTTCCAAGGATATAGCATATAATATTTATCCATAATATTGGTGTACCATAATTTTCTGTTTTCATCAATTTCTTTAGTTTTTACCTTCAGCGGTTTTATTTTATTATCGTATTTTGTTAATGACTTATTTCCTCCTACATATTTCCGTATGTTTTCATACCTTACATATAACATTTTCCTTATTGTTTGCAAATCTCTCGCTCTTTTATCTTCTATATTTCCCAGAACAAAATGCATATATGCTAAATACATTACAAGTATTTTTGATTCAGACTCCCTTCTTTCTTTTCATTGTATATCACTTCTTTTTCACTAGATCCACTTTTGTTCCTTAAATAAATTAGGAAATATTTCTGACATCTCTTTCTCCATTTTAGTTGGAAACATGTACACTACACAAATATGCTAGTTTCCCAATATATATATATATATATATATATATATATATTTATATATATATATATATATATATATATATATATGTATATATATACACATTTTTGTTAAATGATAGATTAAATCTTATCCACAGTGATAAATTATTTCTTCTGACATTTTCTACTGTTCTATTGCATTTTCATACTCTACAATTTTCACTCGTAATATACATATTTCTGTCTTTGTATAATATATCCCATTTATTTGATTTAGTTTGATGTAGTTAACATATATGTTAGAATGATATTTCTAACACCCCTACTTACAGGATCTCACGAACCAAGAAATACTTTAACCCTGTACTATTCCAAAATTAACTAAATGCCTGTGACTGGAATCCTCTAAAAATTCTCCCACTTGAATAGGCTGTTAAATATTTTAACTCTAAATTTTTAGCAATCCTCGATGAGCATGCACCTAAATGAACTTTTAGAATGAAGTCCAAACTGGCCCCCTGGCTTTCAAAAGAAACCAGACAGAAAATTCTACTTTGGAACAAATCTTGGGCTAAGTGGAGAGCTAACAAAAGCACTCTACCCCTGAACAACAAACTTTTAGACAGCTGAGAAATATAACAAAAACAGCAATTCTCACTGACAAAAAGAACTACTATTGTAAACTACTGCCAGCACACCAAAATAATCCACAGAAATTTTGGACTAGCATAAACAGACTCCTTCACCCTAGACACTCTAGTACACCATCCCCTCTAGCCGCGGATCATAGTGTCCACATCAAATTGCCAACACCTTCAACAACTACTTCACAGAGACCATACAATCTCTAGCCAGTCAGCTCTATACCTAGATCTCTACCAGCATTCCAATTTCAACCCATCTCTACCACTCTCATCTACAAAATTATCCTAAAACTTAAGCCTTGTACTCCTTCAACAGACCAGTTACCTTCTGAATACTTGCAAAAAGCAGCCAAAGTAGTTGCCTTTCCTATATCCATCCTTATAAACAGAACCATTAATGAGGGAACCATCCCAGACATCTGGAAAATCTCCCACATTATCCTTCTTCATAAAGGTGGTAAATCTAACAATTACTCTAACTACAGGCCTATAGCTCTACTATCACCCTTAGCAAAAGTTATGGAAAAATGCATTCACCATCAGCTATTAGACCACTTAACTAAACACAACATACTGGCTAACTGCCAGCATGGCTTTAGGCCATTTCATAGTACACCACCACTCTTCTATCTTTCACCAAGTCCATTAACAGAAACCGTAATAACAACAACATACTCTCTTCTGCACTCTTCGTGGATCTTTCAAAAGCTTTTGACATGGTAAACCACCCCCTTCTTATAAATACACTTGAATCTCTTTCTCTGGACACCCAAGCTGTTCTATGGTTTAAGTCCTACCTCAACAATCGACAACAGGCAGTTTTCTGGGAGAACAAACTATCATCCCACCTGCCAGTCACCCTTGGAGTCCCTCAGGGCTCCATTCTAGGACCTCTTTTTTCTCATTATTCATCAATGACCTTCATGTAGCAATCCCTCAAGCCACTTGCATACAATATGTCGATGAATCTATACTCATATGTTCTGCCAACTCCACTTCAGAACTACATTCACTGACTCAGAAGGTATTCAACTCAGTAGAGGCTTGGTTCTTGAAACGCTGCCTCCTTTTGAACACCAAAAAACTAAGCTCTTACTCTTTATACCTACCAGTAGGTCCTCCCCTATAGATTTCTCAGTCAAATCCAATAACGGCACCCTTATATCCCCAAACTTTGCCACCAAACTGTTAGAAGTCACAATCATCAATAACCTCAACTTCGATAGCCATATAAATAACACCATACAAACAGTAAACAGAAAAATGGGCTCCTTATATATAATCAAACCCTTCTTAACTCCAACAGCTAGAACCACTATTACCCACTCTCATTTAATCTCAACTCTTCTTTACGCCTCACCTATATATACTAACCTAAAAAAAAATATTCTCAAACTAGCCAACTCCTACAACAACATTGCCAGATTTGCCACTGGTAATGCATTTTGAACTCACCACTGTCAGAATCTAAAGCAGCTAGATTGGCTTGAACTACAAAACATTCTGATTTTTTCCCAACTTACCATTGCCCATAAGATCTTTACCAACCAAAAAATACTCCTATACTCTCTAACCTTATTACCCCTTATAATAATCTCAATTCCCTACACTGTTCTAGCAAACTGCTTGCTAGCATAAGCAAGTCCAATAACTTGGCAGGTGACTCCCTTTTCTCCAACACTGCTGGAAAAAACTGGAACCTTCTACCAACTGATCTAACTCTACTACCTTCACTGTCACTCTTTAAGCAAAAGCTCAAAAGACATCTTAAAACACATTGGATATGCCCTTGCAGTAACCCTGACTATTTTTCAGCCTTCTCTACTTCTGTCTCCACACTGCCTCATGTTATCTAATTTTATACTGCTTACCCCTCTGTAAGCAGACATTGTCACTAGTAAGATTAATACAACTTCCAGTATTTATTTAATCTATCAAGGAACTTTAAATTACCTCAGATATCATGTTGTAAAATGACTTATATTATCCTTTATATCAATCCTTCTTAGTGTAAGTACTTCTCATAAAGATTCTCTTTTTTATATTTTAATTTTCTTTCTACTTTCTTTGTTATATAACTGTATATGATATGTTTGTGCTACTTTTGGAGCTTTTCTCCCCGTGCCTTTCCTGAAAATGGAAATAAAATAAATAAAAATAAATGAACAAAAACCACCTGGCTCCATGGTAGGATGAAACAAAAGTCTTTATTAGTTATAAAAAAGTATGCTCAAGGTAACCCAAAAGATTTTACGTCACAGTAAGTCACCTTTAAAAACTTGGCACTTCCTTGTTGTACTGGTAATACAGATGAACAAATACCAAACGTTTCAAGTGTGTCTTCAAAAAGCTTATATAAAACTAGCTGGTGTGTTTACACACTGTGTATAAATCCATCAAGTCAAAGCACACTCAGCCACAAAAAACTTTTTCTTAAAAACACTAAGAGCGGCTGTACACATATAAAAGCCAAACAATATAAAAAGCTGGTGTATTTAGATAGTGCAGTACCTTTTCCTTGAGTAATACCAAGTTGAAGCACAGTCTGCTTACACCAGAAGTGCACCACCGTAACAAGAACCACCAAAGAAAATTGTCAAGTGGTTCCCTTAAACAAATGTTTAAAAATGTCAAAGTCCAAACCCACACTTGAAGTTCTTCAAGCAAAATCGCTGGTAAAAAGAAAAGTCTATTTCTCACCCCAAGCGTAGACTGTCAGCATACTGCCATGAAAGTTCAAATGGAGTGACTGAAAAAATATCCACATTGAATCAAACAGTCAAACCAGCCACATGGTAGCAAGTTCAAAAAGGCAAGTTGCTTTTCAAAAGTTAGTCCAGCAATGGTGCTTCTTTAAATTGTAGAATTTCTTTCATGTTGTAGAAACCAACAGGTAGATGAAACCAAACAGAAGAAAGTACTTGTAAAGTGCTTTTCGTTCACTTCAGTAACTGAACTTCCTCAGAAATAAATAGTTTCCCCAAACACTTTACGTTTTGCCTTATTTTACTAACCCAGCTTTTTTAAATAAATTTTCACTGTAAAACCATTTATCCATTTCATTTTTGGTCACACTCACAAAATATTCTGTATATGACAGACAAATCTGTATTGTAACTCCTTTTCCCCATAGTTTTATCTTTTTTCCCCATCAATAATTTTACCATAACTTTCACTGATGACATTCCACAGCATATTTATATAACATTCATTTTTTCTTCTATTCCATATGTCTCTAGAATCTTCCACATTGCTTTATGACTAATCTTATCAAATACCTTTGCCACATTATGTCATTAGTCTTACTTTCTTATTTTCTTGCAAATTTAGATGCAAAAGATGCAAAGATTCAGAGTCAACTTTATTGTCATTTAGGACTACACATGTATAGACCTAAACAAAATCTTCTTTTATTATAATTAACATTTCCTTCAACTCTCTCCCTTTGATTCTGAAAACCCTTTTCCTATTACTTCATATGAAACCTTCTTCATCATTTTTTTTACTATTTTCCTTAATATTTTATAATCCATATTTTCTCATTTATCACTCCCCAATTTTGTATCTCTTTTATCTTTTTTTCCATATTTCCTTAATTGCTCCACCACAAAGCCATTTATCTGTTATTTTCTTCTCTATCCATTCATTTAATATTTTACATCTTATTAATTTCTGATTTTCAGTCATCTCTTTACAAAATTCATAACCCAATATATCTATTCCTGGGATGGATTATTCCCTTCATTCATTCACTCTTTTTTCCATTTCTCTCACACTACTCTCTTTTTCTACAGAATTTTAACATTTTAAGATACTTTTTACAATTAATACTTTTTGCACTATTTTGTTTTATGCATTCTGCCAATAAACCTTTCCACAATTTCCATTATTTCTCTCAACCTTTATCTAATATTTCCATTTTCATTAAACATTGCATCCATTCTTCATTCTCTTATTTTTACTGCTTTCCCCACAAATAATGAAACTTCTTTTTCTTTTTAGAAAATGTTTATCAAAAACAGCATATTTTATTTTTTCTCTGTTTTTTCATACACCTCTCTTTCTGTTTCTCTTATTTTGCCACCACATTGTGCGATTTTGTTTACATGCATTTTTTATAATTTCATTATATACCCTACTATTCCTTTGTTTTACTAATTTTTCTACAATAAGATATGTTTTTTTTAATTTTCTTTGCAAGCACTCCACCTAACTGTCCAGTTTTCATAAAGTACTATCATTATCATATGCAAATACCATAAAGCCGTAACTTCCCTTTCATCTCATCTGTTTTAGCAATCTCTTTTCTCAATCTTTTTTTTCCCCTTCTTTTATTACTTCGTTATCATCTCTTATTCTATGATTTCAAAACTCAGCCATTTCTACCCTACCTGCTATTGCTTTCTTATCTTTTGAATATACCTCATATTTTTTCAGTTCTCAAAGTCACCCTTTTATATCACCGTTCTTGATTTTTTCCTATTTTCAACCCTCCATGTCTTATATGACTCCACTTATTACTTTAATACCTTGTGTTATTTCCCTGTCCATTAACAAATTGCAGTTAAAATTTCCCATCATATTAAATGATTTATTTAATAGGACAAAGATTTCAAGGTCCTCATTTTTTCCTTTTTATCATATTGGTGTACGCATAAACTACAATTATCTTCACATAATTTCCCTCTTCCTTAGATCATATATTGCTAGTCTTCTACGTACTATGACTATCACATCCAGTATTTTTATCTCTTTGCTTTAAAAAAAAAAATCCAGTTCCGGAATGCATCTTACTCTCGACTGGCCATACATTTTTTACTCCATACTGCCTCAGTTATTTTACCATTTTCTTTCTTCACACATCTTATATCTAACAGACATATGACATCCATACTTACATTTTTTATGCCATTCAGTCACAACCATACCTCCAGTAACATTCGGGGGCATTATAGAATCCAGAAACTCCCTTATGTATCTGTTATTTAGCATGTTCTCTAGTTTCTTCACCTCTTCTGTCTTTCCATTGTCATTCTCTTCAGGAAGGATAAATACACAGTCCTTCCCTGAAGGTCTTACTAAGTAAATAAAAAAATGCTCTCCTACTTTTGAACACTCTCTCACTTGAATGATTTTCATTCAGTTATCACATTTTCCCATATAATTTCTATTGAGGTTTTATATCATAAACATTTAAACACAATACCATTCAATACTCACCGTCATATAAGATGCAAACTAACATAGACAATATTCCACATTCGAGTTACAGTATAAAAGAGTATGACATATTCATTGTTATCTTTCAAAATTTAAACAGTCCCCCTCCCCTCTTTACTCCCTCAGGAGTTTACATCCATAGCTATACCTTCCATTTAGCTCTACAGTGTTCCAAACTCCATGCTTACACTCTTATGTTATAATATAGTCTTGCTCTTTACTACTCTGTCTTAACCATCTTTTGTCCTGCCCTGTCTTTTTGTGCACATAACAGCCAATTATATACTTTTATATTATCTGTTCCCACGTTCCCTCTTCTATTCTGGAGCAACCTTCCATCATTTTGCCATTAAGCATCTTACATATCCATTTTAAATATTGAATTTTCACAAATTCCTTCCAACCATGTTCTCCGCCTCATTCATAACAGGCAAAACTGTCATGTGCTAGGAACTTTTTTACCAGCTATCTTTCTCCAGTCTCCTATATGACCCCTCAAATTTGCTTAATTATCATCATTTCCAAAGCCTATTAAGGTTATCTCCTTCTGGACTATCCCACCTACCATTCTTCAGAATCTGCCTCAGTGTCCTAAATTATCGATACAGCCACAACATATGTTGGTCCAAAGTTATCAGGAGCACTTTCAGCCTCATTACTCTTTTCAAACACTCATTTCATGTTAATTTGGAAAACACTACCTTCTCATTTTCTGCCCATCTTGATTTGAAATTTCTCAATTTCCTTCTTGTACTTATGTCTGTTTTATTTTAAAGTGCTCTATGTTAATATGTTTTAGCTTGATCCCCTTCTCCATCCAAAGTATTCCTATATTCTTCTCCACCTTCCTCCCAGCCCCTCACTCCTTTTCTCCCTTAACAATTGCATAATTGCCATCTTCAGCTGTTCATAAGGAAGCCATCCACATTTCTGTATGCTGTATTTGTCTTTAATTTGCTGCATCTCCAGAAGACTCCCAGAGGAACCTTCAAGTCTATATAACATGTCTCTGACATAATTAATTCCTCAGCAGTTCAGTTATCACTTCCCATTTCTAACTATCCCTTTAAGTTTCTTTCCTACCTTATAATAGTCTAAATCTTAACCATTTCCCTTGTTTTATTGCAGCTTGACTTCCTGCATATTACCTGCCTTCCCTTTCTTACTGGGCACCATAACCTACCATAAGACTCATGTTTCCTCATGAGAGATAACCAGTCATTTTAATAAAGACAAGAACAGCTCTGTCATGGCAAGAAGGGGAAGAGGGTTGGGCAGGGTATTTTCTTATTTTCAGCAAGAAGAAGAAACTAAATATCATCGCTCTCACTATATATCTTCTCTCTCTCTCCCATGGAAAATTCTCTTTTTCTTACCTCCTCATCTCTATTACCTTACCATTAAAGAGCTGTTTACCTCAACCATTCCATAATATGAAATAATATGAACATTCATGTCATGCTTGTACTGTTACTAGAATAATGAGTAATTTGCATGCCTCCATTAAATTCTTACTGCATCTTAGTTGCTTCTTCCAGTCAGATTTTTCTCCTTATGGACATTAACCACACTCTCTTGTAATCTTTTCAGCATTCCTTTTTATACTTGTCTCCTCTATTTTTAGCACCTTCAGCTTGTGTTCTTGAGCCCTTTGTCTGACTCAACATCAAGGTCATCCCACTGATTTGCTCTACAAGTACATTATATAATATTTTATATATATATATATATATATATATATATATATATATATATATATATATATGATATATTATATTATATTATATTATCGTATATTATATTATATTATATTATATTATATTATATTATCTTGGGAAAAGGAGACAAACATCTGTCCTTTTGGGTACCTTAGCTTAGTATTGTAGTTGGTCCTGAAGAGGGCGGCTCTCAGAATAACTGAGGAAGAAAGCAGGTAGCAAAAGCTAAAGTAGAAGATGAAAAAGGAATTTGTACTAACAGAAACTGTGGTGGTGTCCTGTGAGTGGGCTTTTGCTGCAGAATGAGGATGTCTGATGGGAACAGGACTATAAAATATATCACAGGATATGGAAATTAAAAATAGATATCAAATGGCTGCAGATGTTATTAGAAAAGTTAGAATAATGGAATGAGGATAGTCTGGATAACCTATAAAGTGTCAGAAAATGGGAAAAAGATGCCAAATTTGTACATCAGTTGTAAGGATTGACAGTCATATGAGAATCTAATGGAATGAGCTTTATATTTATTGATGATCCAGTTTATAACATGTGGCTTGTTAATGTTATAACAAGAAATATTGATGTCCACTTTTCAAACTATTATTTATAATGAATAAATAGTAGCAGCAGGTGGTTTGTATCATTATGTATCATCCAATAACTTACGTATATAGAACATTCTGAAAGATGAATTTCTCACTTACAGAAGTTAGTAATGACTAATGAAATAGAAATAGAGAAAACATATGTACTTTTTAATTTGTTATGTTATTATGCATGCATCTAGATTAGTTCTATATATCATAAAAACAACAAATGGAAAAATGCAGGTATTGAAATTCAGATTAAAAGGCCATTGCCACACCATTATACTGTATATCTATCTCTTGTTGAATTAATCTTTGATGGTTAAAAATCACCAAAATCTGCATTTTCATTTTCAAAACATGTTCCAGGGACAAATGCTCCTGGTCTTTCTCTACCCAGTCTGGCATTTTGCATCAGCTCATAATTTACAAATGCCTTGATACTCCTTACGAACAGGGAAATACCTTTGTGAGTAACTGTCGTAGAAAAACTTTGGTATTCAAAATGACTCTGAACTGGACTCAAATTACATTTGGCCCATCTTGTTTAAAGGTGCTCCAGAAAGTCTAGGGTGTCTCTTTCTTCAAACTTTATATACGTTTTTACATTTATTATTAAATGTACTACACCACCCCATTTACTTACTTCCCCTTTTCTGCTAATCCTTTTTCGGCCTAAACCAACAATCTAATTAGTGTAACTTTGTATGAATCACTTCAACATCCCCTTGTGGTACAGAAAGAAAGAACATCTCAGGAAGAAGCCTTGCATGCTAAACAATCTGGAGCCTCTCCTATAATGTATCAATAAAGGAATGGTATGAGATACACACCTAAATTTGCTTCTAGACTGATATTTATTCCTCCTCTTTTAATTTTTTCCAGTAATTTAGCAATATGCTAGGGAATATACTGACAAGCCTAGAAGGGAAATGGGAAAAAAAGTGCACCAACAATAATCAACTAAAATATCTCCACAATGGCAACACAGCAACTAAATTTGGAACTGATTAATTCAAGGCATTGTCCCATCACCCAAGTGCCCTGCTTTCATCAACTCACTTTCCGTAAAGGTCAGGCTGAACAGAAGATACTTCTCCAGCCAAATTTAGAAAGAAGCCACATATATTTCTGGAAGACTTAACTTTACCAGTAGAAATGTTTACAGCACTGAATTACCTGGGTGGTAATTCCCAGATATGCTCAGAATTAGTCCAAAATGACAAAAAATACACCGAACCCACAGACATTGCCAACATCCTAGCTGACATGTTCAGCGCAAACTTCTCCCCCCTTTCCCCACCAAAAGGGCAAATATCTATCCCAGCAGAGTGCTGCCCCCCTGACATCTCAGATGCTCAGGTAAGAGCCGCCCTCTCCAAAGCAAAAAACACAGCATCAATGGGTCCAGACGGTGTCCCGGGCTGCATCCTACATGAACTCCAAGAAGAGCTAAACCCAAACATAAAACTACTGTTCAATCTCAGCCTTACTACAGGATATGTGCCCAAAGAGTGGTGTACAGCAACAGTGGTCCCTCTCCATAAAGGTGGTGCCTCAACGGATCCTGGAAACTATCGACCCATAAGCCTGACTAGCTTGGTCTGCAAAGCTATGGAAAGGATCATCATGGACCTCATAAATAAAGATATTGGGGACCTACAGACACTGGATCCTACCCAGTTCGGCTTTGTTAAGGGCAGATCCTGCCTCTTAAACCTGGTTGATTTCTTTGAAACAGTCACCAAGGCCATTGATGAGGGGAAGGTGGTCCACACAGCCTACCCGGACCTCGCAAAAGCCTTCGATACAATACCCCACTCGGGCATTATAGATAAGCTCACCAGCTTAAATATAAACCCCTATGCCACTAGATGGATTGCAAACTGGCTAAAGGACAGAACCCACATGGTCAGAATTGCTGGAGCCATGTCAGACTCCAAACCAGTTACAAGTGGTGTCCCACAAGGCTTAGTTCTGGGACCTCTCTTGTTCGGTATATATTTCTTGGAGGTACAGGCCAACACGGAAGGACTGTGGCTGACCAAGTTCGCAGATGACTGCAAACTGGGCGCCATAATCGACTCTCCAGCCGACACAAGCATCCTCCAAAAGGGCCTCATAGAAACAGACAACTGGTGCCAGAGCCATGGCCTCAAGCTAAATGCCAAAAAGTGTATAGCCATCCCCTTTGGCAAAAACAAAGTTCCCACGAAGTACCACATAGGTGGTAATCCATTAAGTACAGAAGAAGTAATTAGGGATCTGGGGACCCAACTTGATAGCAATCTCTCATTTGACAACCACGTGGCCAAAGTGGTTAGAAAAACATTTTATATAGCCCACCTAATCATGAAGGGATTCACATCTAGATCAGGGGAGGTCATCGTGCCTCTTTACTCATCCCTCATCAGGCCCATAATTGAGTACAATGCCCCTTTTTGGATGTACCTTACCAGACACCTGCAGCAACTGGAAAGACCCCAAAAGTACCTCGCCAAGAGGATCAAAGGGCTCAAACAGATGCCATATGCTGCCCGGTTAAAGAAACTCCAGCTCTACTCAGTGGCATACCACCTGTTCAGAGGTGATCTGTGCCTGACGTATAAAGCCATGTCCAACCCTGAATTAATGGACATGCTGCACCTCAGAAAATCCAAATCCCATCGAGCTACGAGCACGAGAGACTTGAACCTCAGCACTGAAATAAATAGGACATGCTGGAGAGACAGATTCATAACCCAGAGGCTCCCTTCACTCTGGAATAAAATCCCAGTCCAGGTTAGGCAGAGTCCCTCATTGACTCTCTTCAAGAGGAATCTTGATGAGTGGATGGGAGATTGTAGGTTTACCCCGGGTATCACTTCTGTGTCACTGTTAGACAAAGGCACAGTATATTTACCTCGAAAAAGGGCATAGCAAAATAAATTTAAAATGGGTGGCGAAAGCCAAACACATTCTGGCTAGGCTTATAAATGCCCTAGGGCAGATAGCCTAGTATGAACCTATGAACCTATGAACCTATGAACATTGGAGAAAAGATGCTCTGGCTTTTTTTACTGAGTGAAATATTTTGGCACAAATTATCAGACTAAAAGTAACAAGTAATAAAAAGTAGTAGGGAAAACACCAGGCACAGGATTCCCAAGCACTTCAAAAGCCACAGCAGTCCACTCAATGTATATTAAAAAATGAACAGTCTTTTATTCACATCAAGAGCTCCATAAGATTTAGTGCTTTCATCTACTGCACCATAGACTTCATCAGAATCAATAAAACAAATCAATAAAAAAAAATCACCACTAATATTTATACCATTTTCAAGCCAATGAGTTAATTAATTAACAGCAACAGACTTCTGAATTCGAAAACTAGAAACTTAGGATATTATGTTTTTAAAAATCATATATTGACACCTTTGGAATGATTAGATAATCACTTGTACTAAAGATATGTGCTGATATTTGAAATAAAGAATGGGATCTAATTTAGGGCCTGTACAGTATATAATAAATGTGTCTGAATGAAATAAAAAGAAAATGCATAACATTGTTCCCGGGTTACTGTATTCTTCCTTTTCCCCTTCCCAAGTACTAACAGCCACTGTGGTAAGAGTCCTGTAAAGCAATACCAAGCAGCTGATAGTTAGTTGAATTAGTATGCAAATGTGGGGGGGTGCAAATGACTGATGAACTGAAAGAGTCAATAGTGATCAGAGCGATGCAAGGAAAGTATCTGGATCATGCTGATGAAACCTTGAAACTCAAACTGCAGAAATTAAGGAAAAGTAAAGACTTAGAACCAAAGAGCAGTTGCTGTCTCTGCAAATAAAAACAAACTGTAAGAAATAAGACACTTAAAGCTGATATTAATGAAAAATAAAGTATACAGGAACAGGAAAGAAAAATATTGCAATCCCTTGACAAGTATAATGCACTAAATAGGAACATACAAATTCATTTAGTGACTGAAGGATTGACAGAGAAACATTAGGATGCCATATAATGGCAAAAAGCAATAGCAGTAGCTAATATACATTTATACATTTTGAGGGAGGCTTAAATTAAAGAAATAAGCAATAAAATAATTGTTTTGGGTGACAGATAAAACAATAAGGTTAATCTTATTATTGCTGCTTTTCTATTGCTGACTTGAACTTAGATAATTCTTCATTACAATGGAAGAGCAACACTATTTGGATAATACTTAAGTCATCAGTATCATATCTAGGGTGGTTTTGAAAAACGATAAAGGCAGGAAAGTTATTATAGAACCTTAACCTGAACAAACTGCTAAACATTCAGTGAAATAATTCAGTGATGAACTGGTTATAATCTTAGTCTATTTATAAAAAAATTGTCTAATAATGGAGTGAAAAAATACATAAAAAGAGAAAGGAGGAAAAAACAGATGTAATAATTAAAGATCTATCAAATTTATAAGTGGTGTTTGTAAAGAGATGGAAAGATTAATATTGCACGATATAAACAATTCAGTAAAGAGGTTGTAGTTATACACTAGACACAGCATGGATATATTAACTATCCTTCTACCATATCCAATAGTATAACCTTTCTAATTAGTCTGAGACAGTAGATGCAGGGATAGAGGTGAATGCTATATTTTTAGATTTTAGCCATGCTTCTGATATGGTGGATCACAAATGTCTATTAGCAAAAAGTTAATGAAGTTGAATGTTTACCCACTTCAGGTTAGAGACTGAATGTGGATTAGGAAGCAAGGGGTGGTGATCTTTGATAAAGAAGTATGGTAAAGCGAAATCATGAATCAGGAAGGGTGCTCAATGTGACACCCCTGCACTGGCCCAGTAATCAAGGAGCCTCAACCCTCACCACTAGCACCAGTGAGGGATGTACACATTGGGAGGATGACAAGTACACACACAGTAAAGTGCAATTTCCCTTAAGAGCACACAGAGATCACAGTCAGTCTGGGGCTGGTTTCTGCCTCTTTCTCCAGATCACCAATAAGCCTCCCCACTGGCACAGCTACATGGTTAAGATCTCACCCAAGTGGTCAAGCCAAAACCTCCAACACCCTCTCTGTCCAACCAGTGCTTTGTATCCCTGCCCAAGTAGCTGACACACATACACACACACACACACACACACACACACACTCACAAACACACACACACACACACACACACACACACACACACACACACACACACACACACACACACACACACTCACACACAGACACCCACACACATAAACACACACTTTGAGATTTGATTGATATACAAACACGCAGACACTCCTGTAAAAGGCTGGCACAGGCTCACTTGCTATGCCATCTTCTGCCCAGACTATAAGGTAGTTATCACTGCCACCAATCACTACTTATCAGCTATTCTAAGGCCTTTACAAAGGGTGACCAATCCTACTGTGGAATGTTACTATTATCCAAATGGTAAGTGTGACCAAGACCAAGGCTATTAAGGAGTGGTCTGTACAGTGTCACCAACTTCATATGCAAGTACTCTAAGAGCTTAAATATGTCTCACAAATATCAGCCACAAAGATAGGTTTAAATATATTTAGTAATAAATAATAAAAGAACAAGACAATACTCAATCAACACAGTAACTACAGAGTTCAGAATCACAGGAAATATTTTAAAACAACATTGAAGAACAGTCTCAAATAAATACAGAAATCATCTAAACTAATCTTTACTATATTCCTATATATATATCTAAGAGATATCACTGTACCCTAGTTACTTACTATTAGCAAGGCAAGTGCTGATGAGAGGATGTTTCCAGGTCCAAGACAAGATACAAAATGCCCCGTCTCTCTATCTGAGAGAGTTCTTAAATTACTATCACATATTACTGCTGGGTTAGCCTGGATGACATCACTCTTTCTCACCTGCCTTCAATTCTCAGGCTAACAAAACTTAACAAAATTTAACTTTTCTGTGTGAAAAATACATATCTCTCAGATGTTTGCTCAGAACTGGAAGTCATAAAACAAACACTTTTACATTTGAAACCTAGTAATTATTTCTGCTTCAAGACAATGGGAAAACCTCTAGCTCTAGACATTGTGTCTGCTTACTGAGAGATAACACAACTGTAAAACAGTCTGATTCCAACCTATTTTTTGAAGCCTTGCAAGTTAATTCTGTACATTCCAGCTTCTACTATTAAAAACATACATTTCCACAGGTATGTAGTTTATATACGTTTTTATTCTTTTCCAGTAGGGTACACTGTAGTCACATTGTTGAAGCTCAGTACATAACATACAGTTTTGTATAAATTATAGCAATATTCACAAATGACATAGAATTATTTACAAAATTCCAGATAGCTGGGCTGGCCGCATCACACTCGATATAAACTGCATGACAAGACAGTGTGATTCCTGATACTTTGAAAATTAAACTGCAAAAACACCAAATTCTGAATCTCACTGTTACAGCTTAACATTTTTACAGGGAACAGTGGAAAACATAAAACACTGCACAGGAACAAAGCTGAAGTAAGCAACTGTAATAAATGAAGCTAAAAATAAGAACACTCTTTAATCAAGAAGATTGCTTCTGAAGAAGCAAATGTAAGATTGTGAAAGCGCTTACTGTTTTGATTAAAGAGTGTTCTTATTTTTAGCCTCGTTTATTACAGTTGTTCACTTCAGACTTCAGCCTTGTTTCTGTGTGGTGTTTTATGTTTTCCACAGCTTCTATTTGCTTTACTGCACAGTTAATTACCTGAGCTGCATTTTACATTTAATTTTTATAGGGAAGCTTTGCCTCCTGCACCCCCGTACCTCAGCTACTTATATACACATCAACTCTGAGATTGCCGTATCTTAGAAAAATGCTCTAAGTTACCATAATCCTGGGCTAAAAATGTATTAGCTCTAATTTCCACTTCAAGTTTTGCATTTCTAAGAATCAATAATTACAGTCCTCAGATTTTCAACAAAAATAATCAGGAGTGAGTGACATTGGGATCAAGTTCTGGAGCCATTGATGTTTACCTTTTATACTAGTCATATAGACATACCAGGTAATGTGAGGAGACTGAAATACTCTGATGTTATTTAATTATGTACTAGCATATTTACTGAAAAAGATTACAATGACATGCAACAGATTTTGGATTATATGGTCTTTTAGTCTAAAGAAAATAACTAATGTGTAAACATCATAAAAGTCAGTAGTGAGGACAGTCAGGTTTATATAACATCTATTTCTTTTATTGACATTTTGTATTTAAATAACACTAAAAACATAGAATCATAGGTTCATAGATAAATAAGAGGCTAGCTGCCCCTCATCAACATTTAAGAACTATTAACAGATTACTCAACATTTTTTTACTTAAATCATCAAAATTAAGTACTATAAACCACTATCAATTGCAAAAGGCAACATAAATATACAAATACACAAAGAAAGAAAGAAATGTATTGCTAATTTTTGTTGAATTTATCTAATAGCTTACTTAACTTGTGCAATATTTATAATTTGATAGTCAGTTTGTTCTATTTCATTCTTATCACTTATTTCTTTCTGGTACAAATTAGTGGTTAAAGAAATTAACTGATCAAATGTCTATTTTTTTTATTCATTTTTATCACGTATATATTCTTGACACAGATCAGTGGTTAAAGAAATGAACTGATCAAATGTCTGTTTTTTTTTTTTTTATTAATTTTTATCACTTGCTTATTTCTGGCATAGATCAATGGTTTAAGAAATGAACTCATAAAATGGTCATCATACTACTTTTCCAGTTTCTGTCAATGATTTCCGTAGCTATTCATAATAAACTCCATAGAAAAGCATATTTATTTTTCCATATACATTTGGGAATAGGAGCATTACATAAAATTAATGGTTTGTTTACATAAAAGTTCGCAGACTACAATGTTTTCACAGAATCTTCTATTTTTGTCGAAGGCTTTCTAAGATGTTCACAACTGTAAAAAAAGCATGTTCCTGTCAGCCCTCACTTGTTCACCACATCTCCAGCAGTCATATGTTTGGCTGTTATATATTTTGCCTAGCATATATAAAATGAGGAATAACCTATGTATAAACTTTCATGAGAATTCTTAGAATTCAGAAAGTTCCTCACTGCTCATATAAATTAACTCAGTGGTTAAAAAAAATCATTATTAAGCTATTACTGGATCATTAACATATCTCTGAATTGCATGCTAGCTAGAACTAGTGCTGCCAGAATTGACAGGGGTAATGTTTACCTTGGTGGCTCATGCATCATGTTGAGAAAGGCACCCCCCCCAGAGACACACACTCACGAATGCACCCCCAGACATTACCCTCACACACACAAACACACACAAATCCACACATCATCAAACAAGCCCTCCCACAGCTGATCATACTCATGGACACTTTCCCATTCATCCATACCCACATTCCAACACACGTATATGCACACAAGCACACACACACATGCGCACACACACACAAACATGCGAACATACACGCACATGCACACACACACACACACACACACACACACACACACACACACACACACACACACACACACACACACACACACACACACTAATCCAGTCTCATTTATGCCCTTATAGACATGCGCATGCACACATACACCATACACACACACACACACACACACACACACACACACACACACACACACACACACACACACACACAATGTAAATACAAACATACTAATACCCCTCTCGCCCCCATGTCTTTGTTAAACTTACTTGCATCACAGCTGTTTCCATAGGAATAACTGTCTTTAGATGACATTCACTTTTCACTCCAGTAGTGGAAGTTTACTGAGCTGCATGATTCGCTGAATGACTCATCAGCATACATCTGAAGCCACTGGCATTTCCAGGGGAGAGCACACGACTAGCATCAGCCTCTCTCCTGGCACCTCTGCCAGTAGGACTGCCCTCTCTGCTGAGGCTCTCCCAGTGGGAAACCTCAGTAGTACAGAAGTTTAAGAATCAGAAAAGCTTGCTGCAATTGGAAATATGGCCATGTTAATACTTTGCACTCAAGGTAAGTCTTTCTGAAGCCCAGTAAATATCTTCCAAAATGTTGAAGCAATTGTTAAATCTGATGACTTCAGTAAGAAATTCTTATTAGCTTCATTTAATTCCTCAAATGAGATTTTTTCCTGTATTTTAATGTAATATAATATCAATTTACATTTCTGGAGAAGAAAAGAAAATTTAAAATTGTAAATTAGTGCCATGATTCAGAAATTTCAGCAGACAGACAATTTAGAATACCACATAAATTAATTTTGTGCATCAGTAAGGAAGAGATTGGGATCCTAACATTAATAAATCATAGCCTGAATAATAAAGAGATCAGGGTCCCACTCCATGTTGTTGTTAGTAAAAATCCAGCAATAATGGTACTCTATTTTGCTATTTTAGGTTCATAGGTTCATAAGTAGGTACGAGGCTATCTGCCCAAAGGCATTTATAAGCTTAGTTGGAATGTGTTGGCTTTTGCCACCCCCTTAAATTAGTTCCCTGTGCCTCTGTCCAGCAGAACCATTGAAGTGATCCCTAGAGTAAACTTTCTGTTTCCCATCCACTCATCAAGGTTTCTCTTGAAGAGGGTTAGCAAGGAGCTCTGCCTAATGTAGATTGGAATCTTGTTCCAGAGCATGGGAAGTCTCTGGGACAGGAATCCAGCATGTCCTGTTTATTGTTGTGATGAGGTTTAGATCCCTAGAGCATGTGGCTCGAGGGGATATGGTTTTCTTTAGGTGGAGCATGTCCATCAATTCTGGGTTGGACATGGCATTGTATGTCAGGCAGAGATCACCTCTGAGTAGGCGGTATGCAACCTAGTACAGCTGGAGTTTCTTCAGTCGATCTGCATAGGGCATTTGTTTGAGACCAGTGATCCTCTTGGTGAGGTACTTCTGTGGTCTTTCCAGCTGTTGCAGGTGTCTTGTAAGGTACATCCCAAATGGGGCGTTGTACTCTAGGATGAGTTTGATGAGTGATGCATAGAGGGGCACAATGAACTCTTTTGATCTGGATGCAAACCCTTTTGTGATTAGGTGGGCCACATAGAAGGATTTTCGTACCACTTTGGCAATGTGATTATCAAAGGAGAGGTTACTATCTACTCGGGTCCCCCAAATCCCTTATTACGTCTTCCATATTTAAGGGGCTACTACCTATGTGGTAGTTTGTGGGTACTTTGTTTTTTTTCAAAGGGGATGACTATGCATTTTTTGGCATTTAGCTTGAGGCCATGGTTTTGACACCAGGTATCTGTCTCAGTGAGACCCTTATAGAGGATGTTTGTGTCAGCTGGAGAGTCAGTTATAGCCCCTAGTTTGCAGTCATCAGCAAACATAGTCAGACATAGTCCTCCTGTGATTGCCTGTACCTCTGAGAAGTATATGCCGAACAGGAGGGGTCCTAAGACTGAGCCCTGGGGAATGACACTTGTAACCGGTTACTGGTTTAGAGTCAGACCTAGCTTCCGCTAATCTTACCATGTGGGTTCTGTCCGTGAGCCAGCTGGCAACCCATCTCGTGACACAGGGGTTTATGCTCAGGCTAGTGAGCTTGTCTATAATACCTGAATCGGGAATGGTGTCAAAGGCCTTTGCAAGGTCTAGGTAGGCTGTGTGGACCACCTTTCCCTCATCTATAGCCTTGGCAACTGTCTCAAGGAAGTCCACCAGGTTTAGGAGGCATGATTTCCACTTAACAAAGCTGAACTGGGTAGGGTCCAGTGTTTGGAGGTTCCCAATGCCTCTGTTAATTAGATCCATGATGATGCTCTCCATAGCCTTGTAGACCAAGCTAGTCAGGCTTATAGGATGATAGTTCCTGGGGTCTGTTGTGGCTCCACCTTTGTGGAGTGGAATAACCATTGCTGTGTGCCACTTTCTGGGCATGTAGCCTGTGGAGAGGCTGAGTTTGAACAGTGTGTTTAGGTGAGGGGTTTGTTCATCTTGGAGCTTGTGTAGGATGCAGCCTGGGACACCATCTGGTCCCATTGATGCTGTGTTTTAGGCTTTGGAGAGGGCTGTTTTAACCTGAGTGTCTGTGATTTCAGGGGCACTACATTCTTTTGTTATGGTTATGGGCCCTTTTGGGGGTGAGAGGGGGGTGAAGTTTGCATAAACCTGTCTGCCAGGATGTTGGCGATGTCGGTCATTTCAGTGTATTTTGTGCATTCTGCACCAACTTTGAGCAGATCTGAGAATTGCCACTTAGATTATTGACATAGCTAAAGAATGCCTAGTGGTTATCTTTGGAGTCATTGGCAATTTTTCTTTCAAAGCTAGCCTTGGATGATTTTATGAGGGATAGTAGTTTCTTGCTGATACTGATCAGGGATGTCTTCCCTTCTTGGGATTTTACTCTTTTCTGTACTAGTTTCCTCCTTCTATTGTATAGCTTATTTATGGCAGGGGTCCTCCAGACTGATTTCCTTTTCTTGGAGGAGTGAGTCTTGGTTTTGCTTGGGATAGCATGATACATGTATTCTTGTAGGTGCCCGTAGAGTTCATTAGTAAAATATTTTGCAGCTTGGACAGTGTTATCCTTTAGCATGGGGGCTTTGAAACTTTCCACCTTGGTCTTAAGAAACGTGAAGTTTGCTTTTGAAAAGTTTTTCACGGTGGTTTCTTTGACCAGGGGTGGGGGCGGAATGTGGATATCCAGAGTGATTAGTTTATGGTCAGATCTAACCAGCAGGGGGTTGACCTCTGGTGTGGAACACCGGTCACCTGAGTTGGTGATGACCAGGTCCAATATGTTGTCACCTCTGGTGGGGGTATTAACCAGTTGATCCAGGGTGTTTGTTCTAAATTCATTCTACATTTCAGGAATGTAGAACTAGCAAGTACAAACACACAGTCTGGCGTACCCAAAATATGCCACAAAGACATATTCTAGTATCCTAACTGAGCAATTGTAGCTGTAATTAGTTAACAAGGATTCCGCCGTCAGATTTTTAATTTGATGATTAATTGCAGTGGTAACCGTTTAGAAAAAAATAGCAGTCTACTTAAGTACAGTTTTGAGAAACATTTACTATCAAGGGGGGACAGATGTGCTACACTTCAGGTGAGGGGCTACATTGGGAAGTCAGTATACTGTGTTATGCAAGTTACCCTACTGTTCCAAAAAAAAATACATTAGCTATACCCTTGCCTACATTTAGTACTGGTGAAGTCTTACTTTGCATATAAGAGGGTATGCTTAAACTAATACACATGCAATATTTAGAATAATTGTTTTTTTTGTTTTTCATTTACATAAGAAATCATTTTCTGATGACCTGGACTACATGAAAAGAGACATGAAGAAGCTCTCGGATTATGTAACCCAGGTGGGTAGGACCTTAGCCCTGAGCAGCATCCTAACATCACCCAGAATGATACCACAGTACAAGCAGAAAATGATTGATTTCAACAACTGGCTAGGTTTCCGGTGTCATTCCAAGGGATCCAGTATCTGTCTGCCTGGGATGACATGATTGATAGACCTTGATGCCAGAGATGGCCTGCATCTTTCACCCCTGGGCTTCCGGGTACTGGCAAGGCTCTTGCCACTCTGATAGTGTCTTTTTTAGGCTCTGTTCCAAAGACCAAATTACCACCATAATAGCTACAAACAACTGCAATCTGAGGGTCATGCTGCTCAGTGCTAGAATTCTAAATCTCAAAATGCACTCACTCAAAGCACTCCTTAAAATGGAGAACATCGACATTTGCGCTGTAACAGAGACCCGGTTCAAAGCAGCAGAAAGCACCCCTGCACTGCTAGGCTATACGTCATTCCACACCTTTTGGCCCCAGAACTTGGACTGAAGCTTCAAAGGCGATGGTGTTTCCATATTCATAAAGGATGAGCACACCTCCAGACTGGTTGCTCAACATAACACATCAGAAATACTTCAGGTGCAACTAACATTGGGTAAGACAGCGATTCAAGTCATAACCTACTATAGGTCCCCAACCATGTCCTAAGACTCACACTCCACATTCCTAAGCACCCTGGAGAATATTAGGGTCCAACCTAACACTCTAATACTGGGCGACTTCAACTACCCCTGCATTAACTGAAAAAAAAATACTCATGTACCAATACACTTGCACAACATTTTCTGGAATTCATTAATTCCAATGCCCTGGACCAGCTTGTTCTTACCCCCACTAGAGGTAGCAGCATCGTAGAACTGGTAATTACTAACATGGGCAGCTACTGCTCTACACCAATAGTCAAATCCTCCCTGGTTAGATCTGACCACAAACTAATCACCTTGGAAATCCACCTCCCTCCCACCCTCCGTACCACAAATGTAACCACTATGTAAAACTTCTCCAAAGCTACCTTTGGGCTCCTAAAAACAGAGGTGGCTAACTTCACAGCACTCATGCAAATGGAGAATAGTTGCATGACTACCAAATCATACACCAATGCACTGTACAAACACGTACACAAATGCATGGATCTCGCCATACCCAATAGAACAAGATGCTCTCCTCCAAAAAAAAAAAAGAAAGCCAATCTGGTGGTCCCCTGCCATAAACAAATTCTACAAGAGAAAGAAGAAACTGATGCAGAATAAGGTGAAGTCCCAAGAATGGAAAAACTCCCTTATCAGCCTCAACAAAAAGTTGAGATCCCTCATCAAATCCTCTAAAGCTAGCTATGAAAACAGAATTGCAGCAGATAGTAAAGACAACCACAAGGCCTTCTATAGTTATGTAAAGAATCTCCACAGCAATACCCAGATTTACTCTGAGCTACTGCACAATGGTACCTCCTATACTGACCCAACAGATATTGCCAATATACTGGCCAACAAATTCAGTGCCAACCTTAGCCCTCTCGCCCCAAAGGAATAATCACAATACTAGTAGATTGCCAAGCACCCAGTATTACTGCTGCACAGGTTAAAACAGCACTGTCCAAGGCCAAGAATGCAAATTCTATGGGACCTGACAATATCCCTGGTTGTGTTCTACATGAACTACAGAGTGAACTGGCACCTCACCTGTGTGCCCTGTTCAATCACAGCCTCACCTCAGGCTTTGTCCCTACCGAATGGTGAACGGCTACAGTCATCCCTCTCCACAAAGGAGGAGTGACTACAGACCCTGGGAACAATCACCCCATTAGCCTGGTCTGATATGCAAAGCTATGGAATGCATCATCATGGACCTAATAAACAAGGATATATGGAATCTCCACACTCTGGATCCCACACAATTTGGTTTTGTGAAGGATAGATAATGCCTGCTGAACCTGGTCGACTTCTTTGAGTCAGTCACCAGATCTGTGAACAAGTACAAATATGACTCTGTCATTGTTCATGTTGGTGTGAATGACCTGAGATGTACCTCCCTGGACTACATGAAAAGAGACATGGAAGAGCTCTCTGATCATATAGCCCAGGTGGGTATGACCCTGACCCTGAGTAGCATCCTGCCCTCCCCAAGAATGATACCGCAGTATAAAGAAAAAATGATCAATTTCAACAATTGGCTAAGCTTCTGGTGTCATTCAAAGGGGACCAAGTGTCTGTCAGCCTCGGACGACATGCTCGACAAGCCTCGTTGCTTCTCAAGAGACGGCTTGCACCTGTCACCCCTAGGCTTTTGAATACTGGCCAAGGCACTTGCTGCCACCATAGTGCCTTTTTTAGGCAAGGCTCAAAAGTCAAACCCACCTCCGTAAACATCACAAATAAAAAAATGATGTTTATGCTTCTCAACGCTAGAAGTTTAAATCTCAAAATGTATGCGCTCGAAGCACTCCTCAGTAAGGAGAACGTCAAAATCTGTGCAGTAACTGAAACCTGGTTCAAGGCTCCACAGAGCACCCCAGCACTACTGGGCTACAACTCATACCACACATTTCGACCACAGAACATGGACCGAAACACAAAAGAAGGGGTGTATCCATATTTTTTATTTATTTTTTATTTTATTTTACATTTGTTGACCGGGCTAGTCCAGCTGGATATATGTCCATTTTCAGCAGAGGCCCAGGGAGAAAAGCTCCTCAAAAACACAGTAGAATTTATATAATCATCAAGGATACCTACACCTCCAGGTTAGTGGTGCAGCATGATACCTCCGAGATCATCCATGTGTAACTAACATCAGACAAATCTGCAATGCAAATTGTGGCCTGCTACAGATTACCCTCCATGACTCTGGACCACCACTCCACCTTTCTGGAGACACTGGAAAACATGAAAGTCCTACTTAACACCCTGATATTGGGCGATTTCAATTACCCTACCATTAACTGGGAAAACTACTCAAGTACAGACTCCCAGGTCCAGCGCTTCCTGGAATTTATCATCTGAAATGCGCTGGATCAGCTGGTAAACTCCCCTACCAGAGGTGAAAACATATTGGACCTGGTCATCACCAACATGGGCGACAGGTGTTCCACACCAGAGGTCAACCCGTCACTGGTTAGATAGGACCATAAACTAATCAGTCTGGATGTCCACACCACACCACCACCTCCAGCCAAGGAAATCACAGTGAAAAACTTTTCTATAGCAAACTTCACCTTACTTAAGAGAGAGGTGGTAAGTTTCACAACCCCCACGCTAAAGGATAACAGTGTCCAAGATGCCAGAACCTTTACAAATGCACTCTATGAGCACCTACAAGGATGCATGGATCGTGCCATCCCTAGCAAAACCAAGACTCACTCCCCTAAGAGAAGGAAACCAGTCTGGTGGACCCCTGCCATAAACAGGCTATACAATAGAAGGAGGAAACTAATTAAAAAAAAAAAAGCAAATCCCAAGAAGGAAAGACATCCCTGTTCAGTATCAGTAAGAAACTAAGGTCCCTCATAAAATTCTCCTAGGCTAACTTCGAAAGAAAAATAGTCAAGGATTCGAAAGATAACCACAAAGTCTTCTTTAGCTATGTCAAGAATCTAAGTGGCAACTCTCAGATATGCTCTGAGCTAGTGAAAAATAGCACAAAATATACTGAACCCACTGATATTGCCAACATCCTGGCAGATAGATTCAGTGCAAACTTCACCCCCCTCTCACCCCCAAAAGGGCCCACAACAATACCGGAAAAGTGTAGTGTCCCAGAAATCACAGACACACAGGTGAAAACAGCCCTTTCAAAAGCCAAAAGCACAGCGTCAATGGGGCCAGATGGTGTCCCAGGCTGCATCTTGCATGCATTACAGAACGAACTAACTCCCCACTTAAACACACTGTTCATCCTCAGCCTCTCCATAGGTTATGTGCTCATAGAATGGTGCACAGCAACAGTTATTCCACTCCACAAAGGAAGGGCCACAACTGACCCTGGTAACTATCGCCCCATAAGCCTGACTAGCCTGGTTTGCAAGGCTATGGAGCGCATCATCATGGAACTCATTAACAAAGACATTGGAAGCCCTCAAACACTTGACCCGACCCAGTTCGGCTGTGTTAAGGGCAGATCATGCCTACTAAACCTGGTTGACTTCTTCAAGACAGTCACCAAGGCCATAGATGAGGGAGGGTAATTCACACAGCCTACCTTGACCTCGTCAAGGCTTTTGATACCATTCCCCACTCAGGAATTATAGAAAAACTCACCAGCCTGAACATAAACCCCTATGTTACGAGATGGGTTGCCAACTGGCTTACAGACAGAACTCACATGTTAAGAATAGTGGGCTCCAGGTCCAACTCTAAACCAGTCACAAGTGGTGTCCTACAAGACTCGGTCCTGGGACCCGTACTGTTCAGCATATACTTCTCAGAAGTACAGGCAAACACAGAAGGACTATGGCTAACCAAGTTCACCGATGACTGCAAACTGGGAGCCATAATTGACTCTCCATCTGACACAGACATTCTCCAAAAGGGCCTTACTGAGGCGGACACCTGGTGTCAAAGTCATGGTCTCAAGCTAAATGCCAAAAAATGCATAGTCATCCCATTTGGGAAAAATAAAACACCCATGAATTACCACATAGGTGGCAGCCCCCTTAATACAGAAGAGGTAATAAGAGATCTGGGGACCCAGGTAGATAGTAATCTCTCCTTTGACAATCATATTGCCAAAGTAGTTAGGAAATCCTTCTATGTAGCCCATCTAATTACTAAAGGGTTCACATCTAGAAATAAAGAGGTTATAGTGCCCCTCTTCTCGTCACTCATCAGACCCATCATAGAGTACAATGCCCCATTTGGGATGTACCTCAGAAGACACTTCCAACAGCTGGAAAGACCACAAAAGTACCTCACCAAAGGATTACTGGTCTCAAGCATATGTCCTATGCAGCCTGACTGGAAAAACTCCAGCTGTACTCAGTGGCATATCATTTACTCAGAGGTGATCTCTGCCTGATTTACAAAGCCATGTCCAACTCAGAATTGATGGACATGCTCCAAATCCAAGTCACTGCGAGCCACTCACTCTAGTGAGCTAAACCTCACCACAACAATAAATAGAACATGCTGGAGGGATAGATTCCTGTCACAGAGACTCCCCATGCTTTGGAACAAAATTCCTAACTACATTAGGCAGAGCCCCTCACTAACACTCTTCAAGAAAAACCTTGACGAATGAATGGGTAACAGAAAATACACCCCTGGGATCACTTCATTGGCTCTTCTTGACAGAGGCTCAGTTAATTAATCAATGGGGAGGTGAAAGCTGACACAGTCTGGCTAGGCTTATAAATGCCCTCAGGCAGATAGCCTAGTACCTACCTATGAACCTAAGGCAAGGTGGTTCATACAGCCTATCTTGATCTGGCCAAGGCCTTTGATACTATTCCCCACTCAGGAATCATAGAAAAACTTACTAAGCTAGGCATCAGCCCCTATGGGTTTCAAACTGGCTCACAGATAGAACCCACAATGTGAAAGTAGCTGACTCCAAGTCAGACTGATGACCAGTCATGAGTGGCATCCCACAAGATTCAGTCCTGGGTCCTCTTCTGTTTGGTATCTACTTCTCTGAAGTCCAGGCCAGCACGAAGGGACTCTGTCTGACAAAGTTTGCAGATGATTGCAAGTTGGGAGCTATTATTAACTCCCCAAGTGATGTTGACATCCTACAGAAAGGATTCACTGAGAGCAACGACTGGTGTTAGAACCATGGTCTTAAGCTCAATGTCAAAAAATGTGTCATCATCCCCTTTGGGAAAAACTCAGTTCCCATGAATTACCACATCGATGGCAGTCCACTGAAGACAGAAGGCATTATAAGGGCTCTGGCAACACAGGTTGACAGCAACCTCTCTTTTGACCATCACATTGCCACTGTGGTCAGAAAGTCCTACTAAGTGGCACATCTCATTACTAAGAGTTTTGCATCCAGGAAGAATGAGGTAATTGTCTCCCTCTACTCTTCCTTCATTAGGCCAATTATCGAGTACAATGCCCCATTTGGCATGTACCTCACTAGACACCTGCAACAACTGGAGAGGCCACAAACATACTTTACAAAGATGATCCCAGGCCTTAAACAGTTGTCCCATATGAACAGACTCAAAAAACTCCAACTATTCTCTGTCTCATATTACCTACTTAGAGGTGATCTCTGTTTGACTTACAAAGCCATGTCTGACCCAGCTCTGTTAGAAATGCTACATCTAAAGAAATCCCAATCTCACCACACCACACACTCCAGAGATCTCAACTTTATTACCACAATCAACCGAACATGCTGGAGGGACAGGTTCATAACCCAGTGGCTGCCCATGCCATGGAATAGACTTCCCATACATGTCAAACAGAGCACCTCACTGGCCCTCTTCAAGATAAATCTAGATGAGTGGATGGGAAATAGAGAATTCACCCGGGGGAATCACTCCAGTGGCTTTACTCGACAGAGGCACTGGGAACTAACGTTGGGTGGCATGATGCCAGGGTAATCCTATGGCCTAGGCTTGCAAAGGCTCCAGGACTATTAGCCTAGTACACATCTATGACCCTATGAACCTATGAACCTAGATGTGCTTTTTTTTTCAGTGAAAAGTTGGTAACTGCTGACAAT